>NC_089873.1:138922500-139045000 GCF_040182565.1 Anser cygnoides
TTGGTTTCAATTTGTGAGTCTGTGTTTGTGTGTGTATGTGAATGCCCACATATGCACATAACTAATTTTTCAATCTATACTCACTTGACCGTTCAGAGGGGTACTGTTGCAGTTAATTCCACCACTACCCATCCCCATATAAAAAACAGATACATTCATAACTCTTTGAACATTTTTCATTGACCAAAAAGAATCTAACACGTTCAGAAATTACTTTCAAAATCTGGTTGCCTCTACAAACCAAGGCAAATAACGGCTATCTAGGGCTGACATAGGCAGGTTCAATATACCACTCGTATGCGTGTCTGGGAGGCGATACTGATGAACTTTTAGTGAACAATTGCTGATGCAGTTCTTATTGCTGTCTTTCAGTCAAAGACAGTGAATTGGTATCATTCCTTTGTTGTTTGCTTGTCAGGATAGCATAACATGGCTAGGCCTGCACTGAGTGATAGAAGTAGGACCAGTTCATTACCTTTCCAATGTATTTGGTACCACGGGATTGAAAAAATGTTGTTTCTGCACAGAACATTAATTGGCTTATGATAGTTGAATACCTGTATGAAAGATAACAGGTTTTTATTTTATTTTGCTTACTCTTTTATTTTGGTTGTTTATTTTCTTCTGTTACATCTTAAGTAATAATGGCTAGCTTTTCAGAAAATAAATCCCAATTTTGGATACTGAGACACTTGAGAATCCCACTTTGTCATTCATCAGTGAAATTGCAGATGAACGTTTGCTGGTCCACTTCAGCAGCAACTTGGATCCTAACCAGCAAGAAAAGAGGAACCAAGATGCAGCATCATTTCTGTGATTTATAGGAAAAGAGAATGAAAATTCTTCTTTAGGCTTTAGGCCAAAGAAAGCCCAAAATGTATCAGATTAGCTGTAAGACAGTATCGCCAATGGACATATGACTAGTAAATTGGCACTGTAAACTGGTACTGTTTTCTTAATTTTTGTCTTGTTTTTAATAAAATTGTTCAGTAAATTTTATAAACTTTTACCTCTTTACATATTTAAAGAATGTTTATGGAAGTGAAAAAGACAAATACAGAAGTTTTAGAAATGTATATTAACCTGTTTAGTAGGTACAAAATCTTTCTCAAAATTTCTAAACATAGCTGGTTTTATTCAAATATTTTGAACTTAATAGCCTTAACACATTGTGCAAAAATATTTGTTCAGGTTCATTGTTCACAAGTATTTTACTTTCACTCCATGCTCCTCCTGCCCCACACTTTCTCCATTTAAATAAACACATAGGAAATTAACAAAGTCTGTGACCTAACAAGTGGCAATTCATAAATTCATTAGATTAAAAAAGACTAGTAACATAGCAATTCCTTTAATAGGTTTCCTTCCAATCTCTAATTTACATTTCTGTCTGCCCTGGCAAAGATATTACTTCGTTAAGACTTTTTTTTTCCTAAATTAGAGAAATTTTAATGACTTCTCTTATTTATTGCTTCCATATGCAAGTAGTTATCTTTCTTGCAAATGGAAATGAGACCCAAAATTGCAACAAATGGGGCCAAGCCGCTGAGTGCATATGTTCCTTTTTGGAGAAAGTACACATGCCTGATCGAATTAACTTTAACCTCTCTGTCCATTGAACAGACATCCTCTAATGTGGGGGCTTTTAAAACTGTTCTCGTTAAATTTATTTTGAATCGCTGAGAACACTCTATCACGGTTTCAACAAATAACCTCTGATAATATTAAACACCTGGTAAGCACAGTACCCAGGGGACCCTGTGCTGCCGTGTTTGACCTGTGACCTCCTGCAGTGAAGTTCGGCCCTTGTGATCCACTCGGATGCAGACAAGAAAGCTATTCTGAGGGAAAACACCTGCTTGCAAGGGCTGACCCCAAGCCAGTGCACGGCTGAAAAAAGTCAGCTGGGCAGAAAGAGACCAGAGCCCTGTGCAGGTGTTTCCTACAGCACCATACAGCCAAAATAAATAAATAAATAAATAAATAAATAAATAAATAAATAAAGAGAGAAAATAAAGGATAATATGGGTAACAGGTTCTCTCTCAGCTGTTTATTTGGGTTTGCATAGCCTGAGCTTCTCCCAGTAGAAGCTGAGGAAATAAGGAAGAACCTAGTGGTTCTGCATTTCTAAGTCTGCCAGGACTGGGGCAGAGTAAGCTGGAGCAGATCCACAACCCTCTGGACTCTAATGAGAGGTATAGCTATAGCAAGAAAGCAAATGTGGAGGCTTCTTCCCTTCTTTCCTACCCATGGCTTTGGCTGCTGCGTGTATATTCAGGAAAAAAAAAAAAAAAAAGAAAGAAAAAAAAAAAGCTATGAGTGGATGTCTTCTTCCTCAGGAGAGTCTTTTTGGCTCTTATTTTCGTCTTAGTGAGATGTCCTCTAATCTACCCTTATTTAAGAAATGCATCATAAATGAGGAGTTAAAAGCAGAAACAACAAAACCTCCTGCTAAGAAAGAGGAAGAAGTAAATCCTTCCCTAGCTAAGTTAAGGTTTTTGCAGCATTTTATTTTATGCAGCGTAATTATGATCCTTTTTAAGTACATCGAGTCCCACTTTCATTCAGCGTTTTTCAGTCACATGTCACATTACTCATTTTTGTCAACAGGTCTGCAAAACGACAGGGCAACACGAGGAAAATATTTAATCTATCTCTTTATTTATTAAGTGAGTATCATGAAATAAGATGACAGGGATGGAAACCTAACCCTTTTGAAATTCTTCCGTTAATTTCTTCATAGACTTTTTTCCAAGGTCACCGTTCGATGCAGGGCTTGAATGTCACTCACTTGCACACTCACAGGCTGTCAGCGCACCTCCATTCACCTGATGAGAGCGCCTTCAGCTGGCATCAATAAAATCCTTCCATTTCCGACAGTCTCTGGCTCTGGAGCTCTCAGATATTAAACAGCCAATTCTGGACCATTTAAAAAGAGAAAGGCGGCGGAGGTAGGGGGAAAGGAATGGCTGTTTCTGTGCAAGAAGAATTCAGCTACGACTTGTCAGAATTCATTTCAGCTTTGCCTTTTATAGCCTTCAGATCCAAATTGCTTTCCATCACTCTGGCAAAGGCTGGATTTGTATGCCTGTCCTAAATCTCGAAGGTCAGTGCAGTGTTCATTGCACAACCAGCCTCACTAATATAACAGAATTCAAAAATAAATAAATGGGGGGGGGAGGGGGAGGGATAGAAAGGGAAGAAAGGAAGGAAGAAAGAAAGGAAGAAAGAAAGAAAAAAAGAAAAAATTATTGGCAAGCACACTGATACTAACAATTTGCCTTCATCTTTTGCCCAGCATCTTGGGCCTGACAAAGACCAACATCTGAAAACAATCATTGGAGCATATTAGTTTTTTTTCCAAGCCATATCAAACTACAGTGTAATAACAAGACATTTATTCTGCGGTATTTTAAGGTTTAAACAATTTGCAATCTACTTCCAAGATGACTGAGATGGAAGCAGGAAGAACACAAGTTCTTTAAGTAACTTCCTCACTGTTCCCTAGTTCTACACTGGGAACACTTGACACCCAACTGCATTCATCCTGCTGGAAGTAAATGCAAGTCATCACTTCGCATAAGGCTGTTGGTATGATTTCTGCCAGGGCTGATAACAATGTCCTATTGTTGATGAGCCTCTGTCAGTTCCACTTAGCAGTGAGAATGTCAAATTGTCAAGTGTTTTTAAGACTGGAAGGCGAGAGACAACCAGTACCAATTTCACTTGGAGCCAGAGGGTTGAAACCCCCCAGATGTCCTCACTTTACAGGGTAACACAATGTGATGGGAGGCTGTAGCCACTGGAAAAACAGTGAAGACATTTTTTAAGATTACGCTCTTGGGAGTGTAAAAGGACAATATCTTTACTTATTCTTTAGAGAATCTCCAGGCTGTCTCTAACAACAGCATAAAAATTAAATTAAATCCAGACATTAGACCTGAAAATTTCCAGTCCATCTGTAAGTTCTCTGTTCTTAGGGGATTTCCTTCTACCTGTCTATAGCACCACTATTGCTTAAATTTCATTACTGTTCCTCAAATAGTGGTGCACAGTCATTATTCCATACAGAAGGAAATCTGACCTGTAAAAATCACTATATGTAATCAGGTTGCTTACTCTGTGGCCATGCAGTCACATGTACTGACAGTCCAAAGCTGGGCCCTAGCAGATCAATGCCCATGTCTCACCACTGTCTCCGCCAAGACTCCCTGAGCGGAATGAGTGTAGAGACACAGGGCTGGCTTTAAAGCACCTGGATCCCAGCAAGGTCCACCATGGTAGAAGCAAGGTGCCTCTGAGGTTCCTGGTCATTTAGTCAGAGAAAGGTCCTGAACAAGGTGGTTGCCTAGAGGAAGGAAATATTAGGAAAAGGGACAGGGACAGAATTTAGGACTGCTGAAAGCAATGTGTACCCTTTCTCATCCCTCAGGGCCATTCTTTTGGGCTGAGTCTGGTAAGGAAGCCAGCTCACTACAAGTCGCCTTCTCACTGCTCTGCAGATAAAAGGCACTTTGACTTTCAGAACTCTTGACTTGGCAGCTTTCACTGGCACAACATGAAAAATGAAGAAGAAACACTTCAGAAAAAAATAACACTGTAAAAAAAGATTTCCTTCATGCTTTATTAATCTTTGTCTTCTGGTTTCACATCAAGTAATCAGCTTTCAACACTGCCTGTTTTAATAGCCTACTATTCTGCTCTGCGCTGTTAGCTCTCTTCCAAACTATTTCTGCTTAAGCAGTAGCCAAATACAGCAAACAAGACAACTTAACCTGATGCAGTCCCAGGGCTCTCTGTTGTTTCCTGCATGCTGGATTTCTGTTTAATTTCACCATTGGTGCCTTACTCATCCTTGCTATTCCCTGGTATTCTCCATGTGGCAGTCTCAGTTTCCAGCTGAACACTAATCCTTCCAGGATCTTTTCTATAAAGTTTTATTCACCATTTCATGGTCTGAGATAATTGTTATTGTTTCACAATTTTTAGGTGTTAATGAGAATTGTGGGGGAGGGGAAGGAGAAATAAAGAGATTGTGTTTTCTTCTTTCTTCAACATCTGTCTCAAGTGCTCTGCCAAAAGTATTCTATTGAATTTAGAAAGTTTTTTTTAATATTATTTATTTATTTTAAATTGATTTTTTTCCTTCTTGTTTTGGTCTCATGACTTAAGAAAAAAATAAAAAATCTGCTGCTTTAGATAAAATCATCCTCCACAACAGCCACCTGGTAATGAGACTATCCAAACAGTTAACAACAAGGGTGAAAAGCAACTAAGAGTTTTAGAAAATATATCAGTTCTCTTGTCCTTGTGCATATGCTACCCACTAACTAATAGAAGTTAAGATTTTTTTTCCTCCCTACAAAGATATATCATTCCAAAGATGCTTAAAACAGCAATATTTCTTGGGAAGCAATAGGTTCCAGTGACAGAGCAGCAGAGTACTGAGACGTTTTGTCTGGTGTGGTAAGGCTACACTTACCTTACTTAGATTTTGTCCAAATCTGGGTTTAGGGTTTAAAGGTGTTTAATAAGAAGCATTTTCTCACCCTGCTGCACCTTCTGGATCTTGCTAGGAAAAGACAAAGCACAATACAAAATACTGCTCTTATGATAATCAAAGAAACCCATGAATTCCTGCAGGTTTCAAGGGATTCTCATCAGGGTGATTTCTTTTATTTTCCCTTTAATTCATTTTCCTATATTTTCCCTTTAATTCATCATCCTGATTTTCCAACAACATTGGGGTTTCTTATCTCCCCCACTCACAAGAAAACTGTATTTGTACAAATAAAGAATGAGTGTGAGCCTACCACAAAGGAGATGCAACAGTCTAAACTGTATTGGTAAAACATGTTCAGAACAACAACAACAAAAAGCCAACCAAACAAACAAAAAAACACCTCATTGGTAGACCTTTAAAAGAAAAACAGCACCTCTCCAGTTGTTCTCTAATCAGTCCCAGGTACAGATTTGCTATGGGTTAAGAAGGGAAGCAGAATTTCTTTTACTACTGCCTGCCAAATGCATAGTTGTTGCTGTTTAGGAAAGAATGCTCTCCCTTTTCCCAGCTTATTTGAGTGGTAAATTACCTTTTCCTTAGTTTTGTGGAAAAACATTCTCTCTGGAAAGCAAACCTGATAGTATACATACTTTGATTTTTATGCCGTTTCTATTAAACAAGTTTGGCTGAGTAAAATCTGATCTCCTTTGGTACTACACATGTGTATAATCAAGTAGTAAAGGCTTGCCACAGTTCTCCACATACCAACTTACAGTATTTTCAAATATTGCCTTACTCAAACCATTAGTGATACACTTACAAAAGCTCTTACCTGACATGCTGGAAAAGTTCACTTGAGCAACTCTGAAAAGGCAAAGAGAAAAAGAAAGAAAAAGAAGGTGTAAGAAGGTGAATAAATTATTGCAGCCCTGGGGCAGTGTGTGAGTTTTACGGGGCTATTTATTTTGCTTTTCAATAAAAATGTGTAATAGACCCACTGGACCTATTACTTGCCCACTGGACCCATTACCTCGATTGAACAAGGGCAGTGCAGCTTAAAGACGGGGCTGATTGGCAGCCCAGCCTCCTCTAGCCCAGCTTGGGCTGCACCAGGGTTTGCAGCCCACTGCCGCTCTTGCAGGGTCTGGTTCACACCTTCCCCAAAGTGAGAAAATGCAAAGACAGATAGATAGGCTGCAGGAAGCCCTGGCGCCAGAGTGGCAGCACAAAAGCACATTACGGCCATGAGGAAAAGCAGGTGTGAACTTTCTTTTGTTCAGCCAAGTATCTTCACGGCCTGAAGTTGTTTAGCAGGCCAGGCTTGGCCAGGCAGAGTGTGCTGTACAGCTATATCTGGGACATGGTGTCCTCAGGTAGGAAGGAATTCTGTGATAATCTCTGCTGCTTGAAGCCTTGATCTAGCAAAGTGCTGAGCACTGGCATGACCTGGCCGAGCACAGAAGTTCAACTTACATGCTTAAGTTAGTCATATACAAAAGTGCTCTTCAGCTAGACCTCTGCCATTTCTCAAACTCTGGTTATATTCTTAGCACAATGCTCAGTACTTTAAAGGGTTAAACACATTTAAACAAATGTTCAGACCTCTTGCAATAATTAATCACTATAAACACAACATTTAGAAAAAGATTTTTAATACTGATAATTATAAATGAAATACTTCATATTAGTTAAGTTTCATATCATGGCCTCTTTTGTGGTGGCATGAACAGATGCAAAGAGACAAAAATGCATTTTGCTTTGTATTCTCAAGTCTGATATGTGGCAAGAATTGGAAGGAACCCAGTAGTTTCCCATGGAAGGCCTGTATACCTATAGCATATTTAGAAGAAATAGAATAAAAGAAAGCTTATGACACAACTGGAAAAATTTATACTAAAAATATTCCAGTTAAAATGGCTCTGGCACTCCATGAAGTCAGAAGATTCAGTTGGTTTTCTCTTGTAAGAAAATGGCGGTAATTTGTTATTATACCATAAATGCTTAAAATAAAAATGAATAAATAGAAGGAAGAGATTTTTTTCCATTTATTTATTTATTTATTTATTTATTTTTAATTCTAGGTCCTGTTTATCAAGCACATATTTTATGTTTTTGGTATTAAACATAATACCAAAATCTACCAGAGTAGTCAAACATCCTTCTGCAGCCATAAAGACAGTATTATGGAATGCAACACCCACACATATGAAATTATTGTCACACACAAACCTCAAAAACTCTTGCAAGGGAGGTAAGTATCATTATTTGTGTTTTATAGCTGTAGAAACTTATGAAAAATTGCTTACCCGTCCAAGGAGATATTGGCAGGATGCACTTTCATTGCTATTGCAATCAGCTTCATAAGAAGGTTTGCTTCAGTTTGCATTACTGAATCCTGCCCCCAAATTATTGAATCATGCCCCCTGATTCATTTGTGTCTAGGACTAACCAAGAAGTTCAAAGTACTTATGTATGCAAATACCTCAAGATACCTTGATACACAGCTGTGTCAAGATATACCTCAAGATACCTTGATACACAGCTGTGTCAAGATATTTTGGCATCCTCACAACTGAACCATTCTCCCTGCTTGTTCCTTCCTCAGCCATCATGCAGTTCGCTCTACACTGAATTGGACTCTCACAGTGTCAGGCTTGGAGCCTTTATTTTCCCCATTACTGCTAGGTTAGGTGCCACTCTACCAGGTCTAAAGGTCAATTTGGAAGCTGTGAAGATGCACTTCAAGCTCACTACACATATGAAAGGAGAGAAGCCACATACTGTCATACAATTCTATTTGGTATCTTCCCCCAAAGGACATCTGTTCACTGCATCCTTACTGCATTTTTAAAGTAAAGTTAATGGTCTTTAAATGCTGGAAGTTGAGCACGGAGTTGCTTGGCTTTCTTTTGTGGCAGCGGAGGTCACAGGAGACAGATACTCTTTTTATGCTGCTCTAATTCAACCCCTAATTCTATTTTTTTTTTAAGATTTATTATTTTTTATTATTACTATAATGGGCCATATTAGAGCTCCTTCTCACATATATAACCTATAACAAAAAGTTATTTTTTGAATAGAAGCAAGTTGGAAGAAAGACTAGTGTTGGCTGCTGCTCTTTTGAGTACTGGTGTATATTCATGTTGGAAATGACATTTCTATAATTCTACAAAAAATAAATAAATAATAAATTAGAATTTTCTAGATGGTTCTTGGAAAACTTCTGAATAATGACAACTGGAAGGCTAGAATTCCCTTAGAAATGGTGCCTTATTTATTCTGTATTTGCTTTTTTAGTGCATAAAAAAATCAAAGCAGGGAGATTGCCATTTAAGTGCTAAGTAGGCTGCCAATAGTGATTTGTACCTTAATCTTTTAAAATATTTCTGGATGTTTTTGTCCTATAAAAAAGATTGTAAAGATTGAACGTAACGTGAGCATGAAACAGAGGATAAACTGGAAGGAAATTCAGCCTCTGGGCCAGAGTCTAAAGCTGTAAAACAATCCTTCCTGGCCACTGTCTTGGCCCATAAATTGGGAAGGAAGCCACCGAACTTTGTATTCCTTCTTAGGGCAGTGAGAATCATTCGAATGCAGCTGCCAAACCAAAGCACTTTTTTTAGAAAAGTTGGCTCAGCCTGAACTAAATTAAACAGGTTTTGTTTCTTCTTGAAAAATGAAGGGAAAAAAAAAAAAGAATAAAGTGTTTGGGTCAATCGAGAACAGAACACTTCATTTAGAGGCACTGCATATAAAAGCAAATGAAGCAAAGAGCCAGATCCCAGAAGGAGGGAGATGTTTCCCTCCTTTTATCCAAGAGACCAGTAGTTAAAGTACCATATAGGGCACAGGAGACCTGCATTCCACACTGCTTGTGAGAATGTAATGTATAGCCTAACTCCCGGTCCATAGCTACTTCTGCCATATGTTAGGCTCATTTTCTCAACTGAAGCATGTTGTATGGAACTGCATCTCCATACAGTGATGCAAGTCCATGAGGGACATGGGGAAGAAGGGACTTGGTTATTGAATCAGGCCATCACACAACCATGTAAGTTGGAAAGGACCTCAAGACCTCTCTTGACCCACATTCCACTCAACAGATTTACCTGTGTATCAAACGTTGTCTGTTGCCTCTTGTCCTAGTCTTCCACAACTCTGGGATGAGTTTGGCTTGGTTTTCTCTTGTTATGTAACTGTACACAGCAATTAGATTCCACCAAATCCTTCTCTTCTGCAGGCTGAACAGACCCAGCTTTCTCAGCCTCTCCTCAGCCGGCATGTTCTTCAGCCCCTAATCAGCTTAGTGGCCATTCATGGGAATGGCTGTGAGTACTGGGGAGCCCAAAACTGGGCACAGTATTTCAGATGTGGTCTCTCAAGTGCTAGATAGAGGCAAAAGATCATCCTTTCCACCTGCCAGCTAGGTAACATAGTTAATACAGCTGAGGATGCCCGTGGTCTTCATTGATTGACTTATGTTCACATTGATGACTTAGGTTCCTCTTATCCACCAGGACTCCCTATATCCCATTTTGCACAGCTGACTTCCTGGATCAGGTGTCCAGGTGACCAAAAATGCTAGACAAGCATCTGACTATATGCACAGAAAGTCTGGCAACACAGTCCCCTGGTCTCCTCATACTATTTATACTCTTTTTTGTGGTGAAATGTTCGAAGTACTTAAGTGGGCAATGAACCTTACCCACCACCTTATTCCCCTGTGGTACTTGTTACCGCTTAATATAATCATGTCAACAGAGCAGTAAGAACAGTCTGGCAAGCAGCTAAAAGGGATTTTTTATTGATGTGCAGCCAGGGGTAGGGTGAGAGTGGTGAAATGTTTTGGATTGAGATTAACCAAACATTAATATGTCTAAAATTAAAGAGCAGAATGTTATAATCTTTAAGAATATACCATGAACTGGTGTCACAGAGGGAGCAAAAAGACAGGCAAATTGTGTGGCACCTAATGACATGCATTCAGTGAGCATCCCCTGAGGAGCTGCTGACACTACTACAAATTGCTTCATCATTTCAGTTCAGCTACAAATGCATCCATGCAAAGATGGCTGGAAACTTCCCTTTCACTCCCTCACATACTCATACATGCACGTACATGCACATCCCCCCTTTCACACACACAGACATCTGATGTGTACCATAAATTTCCATAATGTGCTTAGGGATATGAGGAATTATTTTAAAAAGCTAATTACTATCACTGTCTTTTTTATACCGTCTTACAGATTGCAGAATCTTCTTGAAAGCTGGATTACCCTTTCATATCTTGTCTTTGGATAAAACAAAGAATCATGAC
The DNA here is from genome assembly GCF_040182565.1 of Anser cygnoides. Taxonomy (NCBI): domain Eukaryota; kingdom Metazoa; phylum Chordata; class Aves; order Anseriformes; family Anatidae; genus Anser; species Anser cygnoides. The sequence goes on from NC_089873.1 coordinate 138,933,325, forward strand.
TTAAAGACTTTCACCATATTTCTGTCGTCATTTAAAAACACTGTGCAAAGTGACTGTACGCTTTTGTTGGAGAGGATGGAAAAACAAATACTGCACCAGTATGTGTTATATGATGTACTTCTATAAAGATCACATTAATGAAAGAGATATTATGGGTGATCATAGCCTAGAAATCTTCTCATTAAGAATATGGCTCATATGAAGAAATACAGCATAACAGATGGGCATTGAAAAAGTCATTCTTTTACACTTAAATCTATTATATATAACTGAAATCATTGGAATAACAAAAATACAATACCTTCCTCTTTGTATGGGGAGTTTTACTTCATTTGTATCTATGAATACTGTGTGCAAAAGCAATATGAGTTTGTGCATGGGTAGTACACCTCTCCTATGAAGACAGGCTGAGGGAGCTGGGGTTGTTCCACCTGGAGAAAAGGAGGCTCCAGTGAGACCTTATTGTGGCCTTCCAGTACCTAAAGGGGGCCTACAGGAAAGCTGGGAGTAACTTTGTACAGGGGCATGTAGTGATAGAACAAGGGATAATGATTTTAAATTGAAAGATATTAGATTTAGATTAGACATTAGAAAGGGTGATGAGGCCCTGGAACAGGTTGCCTAGAGAAGTTGTGGATGTCAGGTATAATTCCCATCCCTGGAAATGTTTAAGACCAGGCTGGATGGAGCTTTGAGCAACCTGATCTAGTGGGAGGTGTCCTTGCCCATGGCAGGGGGTTGGAACTAGATGATTTTTAAGGTCCCTTCCGACCCAAACATTTTTATGATTCCATTATTCTATGAAATATCTCCAGAAATAGGGTCCAAATTATCTGAGTCAGGTTTTCATAAAGCAAAAAGTGTACCAAAAATATATCTGCCTTCTCTGGAATTTCAGCATCATCATTAGCCTTAACAATGATAAACCTCAAACAGTTTAACACTGCTGAAGTACAATCTGGGAGGAAGTTGTGTGTGCCCCAGAAACTCCCTTTCACAGTTTAGTTCGGGTGGACACAGACTTCACCTTCCTGCTCGTGAACAACAGATGATTTACACTGCATTCAAGGAGCAGCTCGGCTGAGGTGAGGCTGTGCAGGGAGGACCTGAATGACAAAGTCACGTGCCCAGAAAACCTTTCAGGACCTCATCTTTTGGCTGAGATTTGGGGCTCACCTGTGGGCCACTGTTTTTCCTGTTGATGCCACCACATTAACTGTTGCATTATGCAGAAGGCTGACAAATACAGACCATGAGGCTGTCTCTCTAGCACACTCAAAGGTGTGTTTCTGTTCACCTGTCCACAAAAGGCAAACCTGCCAACAGCTCGCAGCCTGCGAGTATCCAGTCAGCACTGTCTCTGGGCATGTTTAAGAGACAAAGCACACCTTAGGGGTATGTTTGGATGGGCCTGAGCAAACAGGGCCTGACACACTCCAGCTGGTAGGTTATAGTAACATTGAATATGGTGCTTATAAGCTTGGTTGGTGATTTCTACTTCTGACTAAGTCCCTTAAAATGCTACCTAAGCTTAACAGTAACATAAACAGCTATAACTCCTATCTGACGTAGACAGTGGTCTGAGTTTCAAAAGAAGAGCTTTCCATTCAAAACTTCCTTGTTGTCTTTCCTTTTTCCTAAATAAATTCCTATTCCTAGGAAATTGGCACACTCAAATACTTCTCTGAAACACATCTACACCAATGCACATAGCACAGGGAACAAATAGGAAGAATTAGAGATCCGTGTGCAGTTGCAGGGCTTTGATCTCATTGCAATTACAGAGACATTGTGGAATAGCTTGCATGACTGGAATGTTGTCATGAATGGCTACATGTGTTTTAGGAAAGACAGGCCAGGAAGGTGAAGTGGTGGAGTTGCACTTTATGTGAGGGAACGCCTGGAAAGTATAGACCTTTGCCTCAGGGTGGATGATGAGCAAGTCAAGAGCTAATGGGAAAGGATTAAAGGACAGACTAACTAGGATGATACTACTGTGAGTGCTTGCTACAGGCCACCTGATCAGGAGGAGGAAATAGATGAGGCCTTTTACAGAAATCTTGATGTAGCCTCACAGTCACAGGCTTCGGTTCTTTTGGGGTTTTCAACCACTCTGACATCCTGCTGGAGGAAAACACAGCTAGGCACAAACAATCCAGTAGGTTCCTGGAAAACACTGATGATAACTTTCTGACACAGGTGATGGAGGAGCCAATGAGGAAAGGTGTTCTGCTGGACCTTGTACTAATAAACAAAGAAGAACTGGTTGGAAATGTAGCCTTGTCTACCATGACCACGAGATCTTGGAGTTCAGTGTCCTGTGAGGAGGAAACAGGGCAATAGCTAATATCACAACTCTGAACTTAAGGAGAGCTAACCTTGGCTTCTTCAGGGACCTTCTTGGAAGAATTCCATGGGAACAGGCCCAAGAAGGAAGAGGGGTCCAAGAGAACTGTTTTCTATTCAAAGATCACTTCCTCCAGGCTCAAAAACAGTGCATCCCTTTGGGCAATAAATGAAATAAAGAGAGCAGGATATCTGCATGGATGGGCCATGAATACCTGAAAAAAAAAAAAAAAGAAACATAAGCAGGAGATGTACAGGAGGAGGAAGCAAGAACAGGCAAAGTGAGATTAATATAAAAACAGAGAGTAGGCAGAAATCTCATGAGGAAGGTCAAGGCCCATTTGTAATTAAATCTGGCTAGAGATGTTAAGGACAGCAAGAAGGGCTTCTTCAAATGCATCAGTAACAAAAGGAAACTAGGGAAGATGTAGGCCCACTAATAAATGGGGTGGGGACCCTGGCAACAGAGAATGTAGAGAAGGCAGAGATATTGAATGCCTTCTTTGCTTCAGTCTTCACTGCCAAGGCCAATCCTCAGGAATCCCTGACCCAAGAAACCAAGGAGAAAGTCTGGAGAAATTAAGACTTTCCCTTGGTTAAGGAGGATTGGGTTAGAGAACATATAGGCAAACCTGACATCCACAAGTCCATGCGCCCTGATGCAATGCACCCATGAATTCTGAGGTAGCTAGCAGACATGATTGCTAGGCTATTCTTGATCATCTTTGAAAGGCCATGGCATTCAGGAGAGGTGCCTGAGGCCTGGAAGAAAGAAAAGGTCACCCTAGTCTTCAAAAAGGGCAAGTAGGAGTACCCAGGAAATTACTCACCTCAATCCCTGGAAAGGTGATGGAGCAGCTCATCCTGGAGGTCATCTCTAAGCATGTGGAAGACAAAAATGTGATCAGTAGTCATCATAGATTGACCAAAGAGAAATCATGCTTAACCTACCTGATTGCTTTCTATGGACAACTGGCTGGATAGATGAGGGGAGAGCAGTGGATGTTGTCTGCTTGGACTTCAGCAAGACTTTTGACACTGTCTCCAATGATATGCTCATAGGCAAGCTCAGAAAATGTGGGATGGATGAGTAGATGATGAGGTGGATTGAGAACTGGCTGAACGGCAGGTCTTAGTGGCTTGCGATCAGTGGCAGAGTCTAGCTGGATGCCTGTAGCTAGTGGTGTCCCCCAGGGGTCAATACTGGCTCCAGTTTTGTTTAACTTACTCATCAGTGACTTGGATGAAGGGATAGAGTACCTCCTCAGAAAGTTTGCTGATGATAGAAAACTGGGAAGAGTGGCTGATATACCAGAAGGCTGTGCTGCTATTGAGAAGGCTCTTGAGTGCTTTAGAGATGGGCAGAGATGAACCTCTTGAAATTCAGCAAAGGTAAGTACAGGGTCCTGCATTTGGAGAAGAACAACCCTGTGCACCAGTATAGGCTGTGGGCTAACCTGCTGGAAATTAGCTCTGTGGAGAAGGACTTGAGGTTCCTGATGAGCAACAAGTTGACCATGAGCCAGCAATGTGCCCTTGTGGCCAAGAAGGCCAGTGGTGTGCTGGGCTGCATTAGGAAGAACATTGGCAGCAAGTCAAAGGAGGTAATCTTCCCCTTCTACTAAGTTCTGCTAAAGCCTCACCTGGCATACTGTGTCCAGTTCTGGGCTCCCTGGTACAAGAGTGACACAGGGCTCCTCAAGCGAGTCCAGTGAAGGGCTACTAAAATGATTAAGGGACTGGAGCATCTCTCATATGAGGAAAGGCTGAGGGAGCTGGGCATGTTCAGCCTGAAGAAGAGAAGGCTCAGGGTGATCTGATCAATGCATATAAGCATCTGAAGGGAGGGTGTCCAGAGGATGGGACCAGACTCTTCTCAGTGGTGCCCAGTGACAGGATGAGAGCAACACAACACAAGAAGTTCCACCTGAATATGAGAAAAAAGTTCTTTACTGTGAGGGTGACTGAGCATTGGAACAGGTTGCCCAGAGAGATTGTAGAGTCTCCTTCTCTGGAGATATTCAAAAGCCTTCTGGACACAATCCTGGGTAACGTGCTCTAGGGGACCCTGCTTGAGCAGGGACCAGATGATCTCCAGAGGTCCCTTTCAACCTCAGCCATTCTGTGATTCTGTGATTCCAATTTTCATTATTTCCTCACCTCCATGCTACTTCAGGTGCAGTAGAATGAAGATGTCCTACATCAGATATGTAAATTGTGAATTAATCCTCAGATTTTTGTCAGTCTGCCTTTAAATGTTTTTTCAAGGTTTAATGTCTAACCATTGATCAATCTCGTTCATAAAACACTGGCAAATTATTCATGACCAGACTAACTCTTTACAGGTGTTCTATGACTGTATTATGTTGTGAAGTACAGAATATTAGGTTCTGTTGGACAACCCTTGATGGTATTCTTAGATTTAAAGCAAATTAGGTTTTGATCTGTAAAGTTTAATGGCTTCATGGCTCTTATTTCCTTTCACTAAGCTCTCCAGATATATGCTTTTACTTTGCCATGCACACACACATTTAACCTATGACACTGTCTGCAGAACTGGGCACTCTGCGTGAATTTGTGTGTATGTGTGTGTGTGAGTTTATGTCTGCACATCACATCTTTGTATAAGAACATGTGTTCATGTATATATGTATATTGTATATGTACATGAGTACATACATTTGAGCCTTGTCTCAAATTTCTTTGGTTTGTTTTGTACAATGCCTCTTTCTATTATCTAGTTGTGGTAACTTGCTCTATCTGTATTTCAAATATTTATTGGAAGGACTAATTAAAAATCTTAGTTTTAAATTTGGACCTAAATTTTGCCCACAGTTGCTTAACTGCAATGAGAAATGCAGAATCTAACCCTGTACTTTAGTTCAGATCATTATCTAATAAACTGTCAATAAAATTATTTCACTTCTATAAAGGCAACAAAGCTAAAGTTGGATTAATTTTACATACCTTTAGGCATATAAAAGTTGAGCATCCACTCTAAACTGGAAAGCTAGATTGTATCTGATGTCACTGCAAGGAGCAACAAACCTGTAGAGGGCAACTGATCCTAATAATAAGTATCTAAAATGGTTGGAATGAATTGCCTTCAACATGTGTGCATCTCTCTCTGCAGTGACTACAAATGGAGCCTACATAACTACTTGAATTTGTATGCCCCTCTGTTAGATGTCTAAAATTAGGCTGAGACATATCCCGCCTGTTTTGTTGCCAAGGCAAAATAATTCATTAATATCATGGCATGCATCTTTACAGTTAACATACACTATCCTGAAATCTCTGCCTAAGCACCTCTAGTTCTGCTGATACTGGTCTTAAGGAACTCCAAGACTGGGCAGTAGGAAGTAGGGAAGGTGGCTGGAAACACATTAAAAATTAACCTGTTAATGTGTTTCTCTCTCTCTCTCTGAGACATACCAATAACAGATACAGATAAACTAAATAATTGAAATATTGAGATGTAATAATTGATTTTCTGAACAACTTAAGAAAGCCACAGCTGGAAGGCAGCATTGCCATTTAGCAACTGCCCCTTAACAGGATTTTTAGTATTCCTGTATTGCCGAAGGCTGAAATGCCAGTTGGAAGACAACATGACAAATAAAGTCAAAGACATTGTGGCACACACTGCTAATACAGACAGGTGAGCTGCAGGCTTCAAGATTCCTGTCTCCAGAGTGAAGAAAACAGAGACTTAAAAATGCAGGACTAGAAATGACTGATGGTATTCAATACAGTCCTTTGACACTGCTAGCAACTATATGCACTGGTCTGTCCTAATTTCAAGTACTTGCCAATGCTAAACAATAAATGTTAAAGATCCGTAGTACAAAAAACCCAAAGCCATAAGGGCCACAGAGGAAAAAAAAAATACAGAAGACAAATCAAAGGCATTGTCAATAGCCTTGATGATAAACTCTGGATGCCAAATGAAAGTACATAGCTAAAGAGTAATTAGGAGGGACAGAAGAAAGGAGAAGAAAGGAGAGGGACAGAAGCTGTATAGGCAACAGTGTACTTATATAAATGCATATAGATGCATATATCTATATGTGAGAAAGGAGGAGGGAGTCCAGAGGAAGCCTAATGTCTGACTTGAACTTGAACAGAAAATTCTGATTAACTGAAGGATATGAAATACCTTGAAATATTTTTGTTCTAATTAACTAATACTTTGCGTTATCACTGCATTTTGAGGACACATCAACTTACTGGGCCACAATTTGGTAAACCATGGCCAAGTGTTGTGGTTTAACCCGGACGGCAGCTAAACACCACACAGCCGTTCGCTCTCCTTCCCCCCCCCTCTCTGGGATGGGGGAGAGAAATAGGAAAGTGAAGCCTGTGAGCTGAAATAAAGAAAGTTTATTAAGACAGGAAAATAATAACAATAATAATAATAATGATAATAGTATTACTACTAATAATATGTAAGAAACAAGTGATGCACAATGCAATTACTCACCACCTGCTGACCGATGCCCAGCCTATTCCCGAGCAGCCGGCCCCCCACCCTGGCTAGCCACCCCTATATATTGTTTAGCATGACGTCAGATGGTATGGAATACCCCTTTGGCCAGTTTGGGTCAGCTGTCCTGGGTCTGTCCCCTCCCAGCTCCTGCTGCACCCCCAGCCTGCTTGCTGGCAGGACAGAGCGAGAAGCTGAAAAGTCCTTGGCCTGGTGTAAGCACTGCTCTGCAACAATTAAACCATCAGCATGTTATCAGCACTCTTCTCATCCTAATCCAAAACATAGCATCCTACCAGCTACTAGGAGGAAAATTAACTCTGTCCTAACTGAAACCAGGACACCAAGTTAAAGGAGGACGTAGCTTGGTGGGGCTGTGAGCTGAGAGCTGGATGCCTAATGATACAAGGTGGGTCAAGTCCAGTTATGTTCATAAATGGAAATTTCTAGTCAAAATGAAATATCATCAAATTGATTACAAAGACATACAGTAAACATACAGGCAAGAATATTCCAGAGTCCACCCCTTGGCTTGAACACAGCAATAACTTCTGCTGACTTTATTTTGCACTCTGTGAGAAGTTCCTGTGACTTCAAAGGCACAGTCAATATGCCAGGTAAAGCATGTTTGCAAAATTTTACAGGACTTAGAAACTTAGCTAAAACTGTCTTAACAATCAAACAGCACATGTAGTCCTTACTGAGTTTGGCAAAACACGTGGATGTTCATACTGCAGGAGATTAAGCCATTTATGTTTAGATGCTTATATGCAAATGTCTGACCTATGTCAAATTTTAAAATTTTAGCCAGCTTTATACCTTCTGGAAACTGATCAAGACCACGCGTACATATAATACACTATATTTCAGGGTCAGATACCTAAGCAACAATATTTCTGGTGTTTGTTTTGATCAGTAATTTCCCCCAAGAATTTGGGCTCTGGAAAATCTATTTTTCTTTGCTTCATTTCTACATTGTAAAAAGTGGAATGCTAATTTCAACATTGGAAAAATATATCTTAGGTTAACTGAATGAATATATTGTCATTCATGAATTCATTTTTTTCTTCATGTTTTGGTAAAGGAAGACAAAATAATTGGCATGAAAAGTTATGAGGCATTAGATAAAGGTCAGATGCCAAATTATATCAAATTATACAGAAAGGTATTTCCTGTGATTTAACGTATCAGTAAGTAAGATATGCATATTTTACTACTCCTACTGTATTCTGTACCAACATGTAAAAAAAGGCAACTGAACAAAGAAAAAACAAGAAACTTAGCTTATTACCACAAGCATGTCTTTCTACCAAGTGCATTCCAATTCAATCTACTTCAGCAAACTACAGGGACAATTGACTAATTACAGGCAATTACAGGTTTTTCTCTATCAGAAGAGGTGACATGTAATATCTAATTCTTAATTATGAATAAATCTTGGTCTATTCATACCTGTAGTCCCCTAATTAACTTCTAAAATATTTATGAATGGTTTAAGAAAACAGCCCTGAATTTAATGCTATGTTTCTTAAATCATTACAGCAGTGCTGTTAATATAGTAATGAATATGGGGAACTATAAGATATTTTAGCTATCCAGTCTCTTGTGTATGAAACAATCCATAACTACTCAGAAAAAAAAAAAGAAAGAAAAAAGAAAAAAAATTGGTTTACAAGTCTGAATAATATTTCTGTGGCAACTGTTATAGCAAACTGTAACACAAGACATCATTAGGTTAGATTTTTAATGTTTTGTTGTTGTCATCAAGAGATTAGTAAAAATATATCGTAAGTGATAAATATGTCTAAATATCTATTAATTACTATCATGTACAAGTAAAAAATCTAAATATCAAGTTTTTTAATGTTTATAGATTTTTGCACATATGCTAACAAATAACATATATTTACAGGTTTAAAAGTTGTTAATCAAATTCCAGTATGTTGCAGTGTATCAAATTATCAGCAAACATTTTACTAATTTGCAGTTGAATGTTTGATAATCAAAAAGAGAGGACATTTCACAATCTATGGCTTGTCCATACTGTACACATATTTTTCAAGTAGGAAAATGTGAGAATGGATGTGACAGCAGCACACATTCATTATTTGTGCAGACATACCATTTTCAGCAAGCTAAGTAAAAACATTCAGCAGTAGCAATGTGTGGGAAAATATTTTACATACAAGAGCTCATTTTCATATGGGTTCATTTTTACTGTAATTTTTTTGGAGACTAGGGGAAAAACGTCTGGATAAAGTTGATTTTAGCCTAGGTTACTTGTGGAGAAAAACACATGCATAGACACCCAACTGCCACTGAATAACATTGTTTGGTTTTGATCAACCAAATAAGTGTGTTTAAGAAAACATACTATAAATATTATTCTGAGGGGGAAAAAAAAAAAAAGAAAAAAAAAAAGAAAAAAAAATCAGACAATACAATTGCAGGTTTTTATTTTGTTCATAAAAACACTTTTCAGAAACTGCAGAGTTTTTAGTTTGACAGTATGTACTTGCACACATAAAGCAAATGAAAATCTGAAAGATGAATTCTCCCATTCACAAACAATCTAAACGGAAAGTATGGAAAAAAGATTATGCTGTTTAATATATTTGTATATAGCATTATAAGGGCTATGCAAGAATGTATTCTGCTTTTACAGAAATATAACATACCAGAAAATAATATTATTTTCTCAGATGAATCCAACATCATAATAAAAAAGGACTTTTTTTGTTTTCAGGGAAGTACACCTTCTACTGATTATGGAACATAAATTTACTTTACACTTTTGAAATGCATCCAAAAGAGCTGAATCACAGTAATTTTCACTGGAAATACCAATAAACAACATGGTTTTACATGCATATGTAAAAATTAAATACTCGTTTAAAGGCTAAAACGTGACTAAACCATTTTAAATGGCTTCTCCATTTCACAAACCGCAAGCACCTACACAAAATTAGTCAGCTAAGGCATCTAATGATTTTAAAAACATCAAAACAATAACCATAAAACTTAAACTTCATCCTTAACCTCATCCTGCCAGGCACTTACTCTTGCTATGGATTTACGTGTATTTAGTATAAATAATTGCACTGATAGTACTGTATCATCCTGTTCTTGTTTTATTACTCTATGTCTACTATTAGATTTCATTCCAAACCCTACTAACAATAATATTGTCAAACAGTGAATGATACAATTCTATATCTGTATGTCTACGAGCTGTGCACCAAAATTCCTTAAGTACATCTCCCACCTCTTGCACTAATGTTTTAGGCATGGATTACTCAAAGATTTGTTTGCTAGCTTGACTTTACTCAGTATGGCTGTTTCCATTGAACACCTGAGCTTACCTGCAGCAGGAAACTTTAAGGATGTGGCAGAGAAGTCTCTGCAAGACTGGGACTTCAGTTTGTTTCCTAACAAAAGGGGCATGAAGAGGTAGAAACTGGGAGCAGAGTGGAGATGGGAGAGCATCTTCTTGCCAACTCCACGAATGCATGCTAGAGTTCACCTGTGAAAGCTCATGAACAGTTAAGGTCTAGATGTGATTGCAATACCATAGCTTTAACCAAAAGTGAACAAGACCACTGGCTACAGCAGTGGTCTACATCTGCATAAGAGTCTTGCAAACATGCAAATATGATATCTGCATTTTTTAACAGACATCAGTGCAGAGTCATGCAGGACCATATCCACCCCTTTCATACCCTGAGAGTTTTGCTTGTCAGAATGTTTAGATAAGCAAATGTTAATGGCATGTACAAGTGCTGGTGAAAGTGGGCTCTCTGCTTTCAAAACTCACAGGGAACGGGATTATGGGTAACACCTTCAAGAGCGCTTAAATGCATGAGGAACACACAGTGAGAAGTTCCAAGCCCACCATGGGTGCCATTTAAGAATAACCATGGAACACAGAATAGAGTTCAGCTAAAGAGAAATAAGAACATGGCACAAACTCAGCATCATTAATTGCAGCATAATAATGTTGCAACACTCAGAGAAGACTTGTGGTGCATGTGTAAATAATGAATAACTTGAAGCTGATGCATTTTTACATGTAAATTATTAATATACTTAGTAACATTAGTTTTTAATGTCAAGTTTCACAGATAAAAAGGAATATCTACATACATGCATGCATGTGTATGCACATCTGTATATATATGTTTTTTTACAAGGGAAATTTTATTTGTGTCTCCATATGTGTTTGTATATGTACATCACAGAAAAAGTATTTAAAAAGATTTTTAAACTAGAATGTGGCATTTGTCTGGGTGTGCATGTATAATCTCTGGTCACTGGTATCTGTAAGCAAATTAAAAGCATTTCTAAGACTGTTACATTTTTAAGTCTTTTTGGAGCTCACACTGTGTGAGTAGCAAACGTGTCAGTCACACCGCAAAGGGTAAACCAAACTGTAAGTGTAAACTTTTAAAGCCTTGCTGTTTCTCTCTAAAGGAACTTTAATCTGTGTTTTGCCACTCTGTGCGCCTATTCCTAGCTGTGGAGTAATGTGGCTGCGCTTGTTTCAAGGGTTTAGCCAACGCTTGCAACCTAAAAATCAATTATATGAAAAACAATAAAAAAACTCTTATTGCATGCCATAAAAAAAAAAGATACAAAAGGTTAAGCAGAGCAGCCGGCATCTGCACACTAATGACATGATTGTTATGATAGGTGTTTGCTTTACCCTGGAGTGGTAACATTATAATTCATCCACCGCTGAATGAGTGGGGACAATTAATGCAGTCAATGCGTCCCACGTGTTCCCTGCAGCATTAACAAGGCAGCTTCAGGCCCCTTGGCAGACACGGGACTGAAAATTGAGCCGGCTCCCCGGCTGAATGCGACCCTGATTGCCTCCATGGGGGCCACCTGCTGCTCCGTGCCGCCTGCCTTTGCGCCGTGGCCCTGCTCCCTCAGCGGCACCCTGGGGGAGCAAGGCCTGTGGCCATGGGTAGCTGAGGATGATCTGGCGGGCTGGGGACAAATGGCAGGCCTGGGAGGCCCGGCTGCAGGGGGCACAGTCCCCTGTGGGGCTCTGGGCTGCTGGGGTAGCTGGTTTTTCTGTTGTTTTTTTTTTTCACGGCTCAAGGTGCTGCTCAGTGATGGGGGTGAAAGTGTTTGGTGCCTTATTGTGCTTGAGCCCTGAAGTCTGTCAGTATCCCGTGGTCACGGAAGTACAATTTTCTTGAGGTTGTCCCTGTGTTCATTAAAAAAAGCACACAAAATGAATTCGACCCAGTTGCTGGTGTTGGGTACTCGCTGCCTCTTGGTGTGCTCAGCTGTGGGCAGTTGGGGACCGCACTCGCAGCAGTAACTTGGTGGTTTTCATCCTCCCAAGCTGGCTCCTGGGCAAAACAAGTCTGTGGCCAAAGGGGCAGTGTGTGACAGCAATGGAGATCCACACTTAAAAATAGGAGGAGGAGTCAAAAGGGAAGATAGAGGTGAAAGAGGAGAGCAGTGCCAGGTTCTGACTGCTCTACAGAGGGGCAAACACAGGCTTCATTATTCTGTAGCTCAAGCTTCTTGCACAGGAAGTTTGAGGGGGTTTAGCAATCTGCTTTCCTTTGCCCTCCACTAAGTGAAGGGCATTTGCTTCATGAATATTCCATTACCCTGCTGTTCCCTGTAAGCCTTCGACCAACTTGTGAAAACAAACAAGTGTACATACTTCTAGATAACATCATGCAGGCCTCTTTTCTTTTCTTTTTATTTTTTTTTTCCTTCTAAATAATAAAAAAATGCTAGTTGCTTTTTGCGATGTCTTAAGATACATCTCACTTATAGCATGGAAGTGTGTCACATGTATACCCCACGCAACTTGCATCTTCCCATACCAGGCTATTTGTCTTCAGTTTACTGATTTACATTATCTTTAAAAACTCACTTCTTTCCTAAAGCATTCCAGCAAGAACCTCAAAACTCCTTTCAAAAGTATACTGCTATTCCTGGAGAATGTAACACCAATCAACGTTACATGTTTGAACTCATGACTTGGTGTTGCCATACAAACCAGCTGGAACAAGGTCAGGATCACTTTCTGCATTTGTAGGCCACACAGCACAGCTAGTACTAAATAAATAGGAAAATTTCCGTGTATTATTCATATTAATTATTTGTATTCTTTTGAGGCTAGACTCACTATGGTATGTATTGCAACAGATATGTCATTGGTTAAATGCAGAAGAAGTGGGATTTCAGTTCTGGAGAGATATATATGTTGCCAGACCATTTTGCTTTTCATTCAAGATGGGCACAACCCCCGCCCCCCAAAAAAAAAAATAGAAAATAGAAATCAATGTTTTAGGATTTTCTCTCCTTTCTACACACCTAAGCACACTTTAAAATATGGTTTGGTGATTCAGTCATTCTTACCCTGAGTTAGGGTATCCGAATGAGTTTGAGATCCTAGACTTCTGTCTCATCTTCCCTTCAAGAAAATGAAGATAAGAGGACTTGCTTGCCTCAAAGAGATCTGGAATATAAACATGATGTTATCATGGAGGACTCAGATCATAGCATGTCTATGCATTGCTAGGTATATAGAAGTATATTTGGTGACAATAATGTGACATTGTTCAAAACCTGGAGGGCAAGAGGAACAAGGAAAAGAAGCATAATTTCCTGCCTTGACCTAGAGTCTAGCCAGTTTGTTCTGAAGAATATTGCATTGCCCCATAGTCAAATGTGCAGTGCCATGCAGTAGAGGCTTTGTTAAGGGCTATATTCAGACTTCTCAGTCTAGCAAACAAAAATTGGGCATGAATAAGATTCAGACCTTTATCTTGAATCAACCCCTGGGATGTCTGAGGTTTCCACAGTCAATTCACATTCAGTTCAATGGAAGCAGAAGTGAGCTGAAGAGTACTCAGTCCCTAAATCTAGGCAAAGTTGTGCTTCCGCTGCTGTGGTAAGCCTAGCAGGTCCTAGAAAATGGGAATCTCAAAGGTTCAACAGGTAAAAGAGAATTCAAGGGTATCTAAAATGTATTACTAATAAGAAAGAATAATCAATTTTATGCTGAGCAGGTGTGAGTTATTGTGCTGTTTGAGTCCTGGGGTTTACCAAAGGGCAACATTAATCTGTTGAAATATCTGTTTCATTTTTTCAAAGTTTATGGGAACAGAGAGAGCAATGGCTTGAGAAAGATGTTCATTGGTCTATTCAATGACATCCTGAGATGAGGGGAAAATCTTAGCTTTTTTTTTTTCTTACTTTTACTGTGAATAAATTTTGACTGTGCTTATATTTTTTTTCTTCTAAATCCAGTCCAGACCCTAGCTTTATACCACTTTCCCCTTAAAAACTTAGATTTCTCCAGTTTTTCTATGTGTTGAAACCCATATATGAATCTTTTGGAGAATATCAACTTGGAGTCCAAACATTAAAGTATTATTTTCATGCTCTTTGTCTTCACTTTTTTGGAATGACAATGTTGTGGACTAAGATATTCTTTTTTATAATTCAGTGAATGTTGGCTATTGGATTCTTCCCTGTTGTGGTTATACTAGACACTTGTACAGAGGTAACCTTAGTCAGTCAGGCATAGTCAGCCTTCATAATGCCCATTTGATAAATTATAGATGGGTACCTAATGTACTCTCATAAATTATTATAGGTTCTTACTGCCCTGTGTTTTATGGTGATATGTCATAGCACAGAAGTAGACAATATATTGTCCAAGAAGATGCCACGGACTCTGAGGTGGCATTACAAATTCTGCCACTATGAAACAACAGATTAAATGCTCTAAAGGTAGAACACTTGACAATGACTGCCTTAATTGAAGAAAATGTACCTAATGAAAGCAAGCCATTTCAAGAGTTGGTGTATCCATGAATGAGAGACGGGGTTTGATTTAGGATCCCTTCTGGCTCTCTTTTTCCCCAAGCAATCAGGAGCTTTGAGTGCTCAGTCCCAGGGGGGCAGGTATGCCTTACATCACTTACCAACCACGCCTCACATGATTAAGGGAGGAGGTAGAAGCCTTCAAAAGGATTTTTGCCCAGTCCTTCTTGATAGGAGGATGCTAAATAATATGTTTAAATTGTGGTTTTTAAAAAAAAAAAAAGCTAGAAATGTGGGACAAAGAGAGGGTAGAAGATCAAACTACAAGATGCAATAGCCATATCCTGTCCCAAGGATGAAATGCAGTAAGAAAACTGAGGAAAACTTTAAATGGCTTTTTGCCTCAAGATCAATATTCATCATGTAGGATGCTGCTTTCTAACATATGTTATATCTATCCCTAGAAAGGGTTGTGGGATGACACTCTACTAGGTACTATGCAGTGTCAGAAGGGCTGACAGAACTCAGTCCAGGGACTCTGCAGTTGTCTTTCTTCACACAAGTGAAAAAATAATAACCCTCACAAAGGAGTAACATTTAATTTTAAAAGTCTTAAATTATCTGAAGTGCAGAAGACAATGGAAATATTTAGTTAAATGTTTAGTTAAAATGTTGGCATTAAATGTTGGCACGTTAGGATATAGAAGTCTTTTTCGTTCAATGGATTTTTAAAAATTTAAGTCAAAGGCACATTGATCTTCATCCAGTTTTCCTCAAACACATTTAGGCTATACAGCAGAACTTCACTGTGGTCTGATGTGGCCTTGAGGTTAGAAATTGGAAAACAGTGGCTAAAATACTTTCCCACATATTTTAGTGGATAAATCTCTCTTTTTTTTTTCCTTTTTTTTATGAAAAAAAAAATTACTTCCAGTAAAATTTTAGTGTTTGTTTTTTTTTTTTTCCTTGAAAAAAAAAAATCAAAGTATTTGATTTACAGGATAAATTTAGGTGTTCTGGGGAAGATCAACTCTTTTATGGGTAAAATGAAAAAAACAAAATCACAGCTTGTATTAATCACACCATGTCAAATCAGCTGTAGGAAAAACAGCTCACCAGTTGGATCTTAACATTCACTGGTGTGGATCTAGAACCATATTGCAAATGACACTGTGCTCAGGAAAAGGTTTGTGATGAAACCAGAAATGCTGTATGTGAGAGGCTGGGAAAATTTTTACTACCAAACATTGAAAATCACCTGTCCTTACTTATTAGGCTGTTGTAGAAGTTTGATGATTTTTTAATACCCTGTTTTAATTGGAATTTAGCTGGCTGTGTGCTTTGCCATCTAAAAAAAGAGTAGTTTTCTTTACAGTGTGTGGATGGACTGTAGCCTTTATATGAGAAACCCCAGTCCTTCAAAACTTGCCAGTAGATCCTACCTTACATTTATGCCAGTGGATATTTGACTTGTGTAATGTGGACTTGCATATTACTATGACTGTCTGTGTATAAAAATGCTGCAGTAGTTAGCACTATAATCAGCTAATGGCACTTTTTAATAGGATCAGATGTAGAAAGGAAATTCAGTCGTTAGAAATGAGATGGTTACCAAGGCAAGGTCATGTGTTAAATGTGGAAAATAATAAAGTAACAGGTAATGATTATATATGGCTGGTTAGGAAATTTTATATCAAAAGGTTTTGAAGATTTTTTTTTTTTTACTTTTGTAAATAAAGAAATTGAGAGTAAGGAATAAATAACATGTAAATGCAGGAGTGACAAATGCAATGGTGTACCTTGACTGTGGCCTTCTGTGTATTAGTCAATGCAATCAGTTAACAGACACTCATCAAGAAAAAAAAAAAAAAAAAAGGTGAAATTGAAAGAAGCACATGGTCAAAAATAGATAGGTAACTAGAACCATCCCCTTGATCTCTTCTGCTGAATTTTTTAGCAGGCCTAGAAGGCCCTTCTCCAAGGATGGTTGTACCCTTGTGTCTCCAAGAATACAAAGTTTATCCCACAATTCATTGCAGTGGTGCTATTAATGAGAACAGAGAAATACACCTAGCTGCTGTGAAGAGGTAGGCAGCTGTCAGAGCCACCAGGCAGGAGACAGGCCCCAGCACAGGGACCCCAGGGTTCTCTGCCCATCTGGTGCTCCCCCACCAGGCAGGGAAGAGACCCTAACATAGGGTCATTCAAAACAGTATTTCTCTTTGGTGTGCTTTTTTCCCCAAAGCAGGAAAATTAGCTATAACTGCCTCAGATAGCTCCCACTGAAGCTAGGCCTTTCCACTGACTTCAGTAGAAATTGGATCAGGCCCAAGCAGTTGAGAAATGAGGTGGTGCATGGAAGAAATCAATTTTCTGTGATAACAAGTGTCATGGCTATCCACTATAGAACCAAAGACTAACACCAAGAAAAAGCTGATTGGCTTTCCTTTTAAAAATGGTGAATGAAGAACAGGTTCCATCACAATTTACAGATACCCCTTATTATATGTGAATATAGAAAAGACCTGAAGTGAGATTTCAAAAGGCCAGAGGTTTTCTAGGTTGAAGTGTTACAGTTACAGGATAATTAGTCAAATTAAATCAAGTTACAGAAGTTAAAGTGTTGGCCCACGGTATCTGTACGGCAGTGGTGACTGCAGTCCCTCTGCTGCCTGTTTTATCAACATATACATGTCAGCTGATATTTCATTCTCTAGTGTGTTTATGTTCTAACTATAGTTAGACATTCCAACATTGGTAGCTTCATCCAACTGAGTGTTTCTCTTCATGTTAACATGCTGTTTATCATTTGTTTCATATTTTCTCCTTAAAAATGCTGATTTACTGATTTATTGTCCTTTTTGAATGGTCTCTCCCTGCTATGGAAAGGACTCAGCTATCTTATCCTGTTTGAAGGTTGGTACACCTCAAGGGAACCAAAACTCATACGACTGCATCAGACCAGCAATGAGTAAAGGAACGTCATCACCATGGCAGGATTTACAGCTTCCTCTGACCACTGTTAAGTACCAGTCCAACAAATCTAAGTTTCAGTCACAAGTGGGAGGCAGCTAGAAGGGCTGGAAGCTGCTTGGAAAAGACCTCATATTCCCTTCTGAAGTCATGATTCTGTAATGATGTTGTACACAAACATATGGGTGCAATAGAAAACAAAGGATGAAACAAAAAGCACTCTGGTCTGCAAGGAAATTCAGACCAATTGCTACAGAAATGAAACAGCATTGTGCGAAACTTTCTGCTGTTCTCTTGCTGCTTTATAGTATTCAACTTTTTGAAAATTTTCAGAATTCGGTTATTTTATTTCTTAAATATGGTTCAGAGCCTTAACACATCTAATAACAGTGGATCAATAGGCTCATTGCCCTACAGTGTATCTCAGCACCAGCAAATACCTATGTTATGAAACTAAGTGAATTTACTGGAGCGTAAACCCCCAGTGAGTTGTCTGTAATCAACCAGCAGGCCTTCAGGGCAAGAGAATTAATGTATTTTAATATTTTAGGTTACCTTCCATATGGCATAATGCTATACCCCATCTGTATGTGTGAGTGTGCTAACAAATGTAGGAGTGTTTTTTTTTCCCCAGAAATATTTCCCTTAGTAGAAGATCACCTGCCTTCTAATGTCTTTTATTGTCTACTGCTTTGAACAAACTCAGTACAAAACTCAGTCAGAATGTGAATCTACAACTGGCGTTAGTATCTGTAGAGTGGAATTAGATTGTGTATCTCAAGCTTTTTTCTTATTACAATGTTGAAATATGTGCTTTCTTGTTTTAATGGTCTTGGACACTTAAAATGGAAGGTAACCTTAAAAAAAAAAACCTCATTTTTGTGGAACTTTTCAGTGAATCCTGAAAAAGCCACTGATTCAGAGCATGTTCAAGGCTACATGTAATCATTATTGTATAACTGTGTTGAGGAGGTTTACCTCTAATGTATACCTTCATGGAAATAATGGCACTGCAGCCATCAGCTGCAGGGTCTCTAGTTGACTTAACATACTCAGTAACATAGCTCTTAGTAGGAGCAGGTGAAGGGTGATGACAAAAGAGAAAAGCATGTACACATTCATATTTATATAAGTATTATACTGTTTCCCATGGAGCATTACAAAGAATTTTTAATAACTCTTCCAGCCCAGAGGAATAATCATGGGGAGCCAGCAGAGGGGAGCAAGCATCCTGTGCTGCATCCTCCTCTCCTGATCAATGGTTGGGATTTCACCTATTTCACCTCCTCATGTGCCCTGCTTCTGGCTTATGCAGACCTGGTACACAGTGAGCTCAGCATCAGAGGTGCCAGGGACAGCTCTGGCAGGGAGGGTATCACGCAGGTTTCCCATATTTGACTGCATCAGGCTGAGTGAATTTCATGTCAGAAATTCAAAAGGAGCTTTTTTGACATCAAAATTAGACAATGTCCACCACTAAAAAAGGTAGATTGCTAATGATTTAAATTCAGGCTTACTTCACACAGCTAGACCCAACAAGACCCAACATTTATGCTCTTAGTAAAACATTTTGAAAAGACAGGTTTCTTAAGTGAAAGGAGAAGCTGCAACACCATCAGAACTACCATTGATTCATCAAGATAGACTGCAGCCCAAACATCACACATCAGCTGTCATGATCCATAAATAATAGAGGTATTATTTACTACATCAGAAAAAATGAATAACTATGTTTGATCTGTTTCAGAGAAGAAACAACTACAGAGAGTTAAAGTCTGGTTCCCAATACACTTAACTATCACTGTTGAATAAATAAAAAAAAATGGTAAAGAATAGAAAACCTTTAATAGCATTATTTCTTCTGCATTCTGGAATTAATATTGCTTTGCTAATATTGTAATTGACTGATTTAAGCATTGATGTTGTGAATAGAAGGATGGAATTTACAGAAGACAAGATACATGGTCTAGGTAAATATATAAATTTTCTTGGTGGAATCAGTGAAAAAGTTTTTCTAAAAATCTTTCCTGCTTACTGATTGTTTGTTTGTTTTGGTGGTGGTGGTGATTTTGTTTTTGTTTTGTTTTGTTTTGTTTTGTTGGTAACCACGTGGCAAAATGGAGTATGGAAAAAACATTGTAGAATTAAAACTCTTAGTAACTTTTGCAGTCTTCTCAAATTAACTCCCAACTTCCTGCTACATTTAAATTTGATCAGTTTTAAATGTAGAAAGCATAGAAAAAAAATCCTTGCAAAAACTGGTGATGCAGATGACAGTTTTGGCATTAACTTCTTCACAGCTTGAGACTGACAGTTTTAGCTTTTTTTTTTTTCCCTTTGATCTGAAAATTTGCTTTTAATTTTGCCTATTTCTTAGAATAGGACTATTCTCTATTGAGCTCCTTTTCTGATAAATAAGTTTAATACCGCAAGTTGATGATCATTCTGTCCTTAACAATACAGATCTTTCTAAGATGTCTCCTTCTTAGAGCATTCATATTCACCTCAGTGCCAGAAATTTTAGTTTGAACAACATGTGACTATATGTATTTAAACATCAATTCAATCATAAGCTTCACAAGAAATGTATACATATACGTATGCATATACATATACATGTTTTTTGTCCATAACTGGCCCTCCTTTGGAATTTCAAATTCATGGATTCAGCCTGAAAAAAGACCAAAAGCACAACATTCTATTTTTCTTCAAAGAAAATTTGAACTTACTATAGGAAGTAAGTTGCAAATACACAATGCCATACTAATTGATAATTAATATGTATATGTATAAGTGTTTTGAGAACTGAAAAACAAAGTGACTCTCATAGGGATTCTAAAACAAACTGAGATTAAAAATGGATAGGAATCCAAAAAGAAAACCTGAACAATAAGATACTAATTAATAAGGGTTTCCTCTGCACTGTATGTTAATTGTTATTCATTAATTTGTATTCACAACTTCTCTACAAGGTGTGTACCTTATTATTAGAGAAAGTGAGGCAGCAGAAGGAGAGAAGTTTACAAGACTTAACCCAGAAAAAAAAAATAAATAAATAAAAGAGGAAAGCAATGCTCCAGTAGAAATTTTAGTTCAGGAGTTCCTGGCACAATAACATATTATCTAGGTCAGTGCAAATGAAATGAAACAGTATTGCTGTAACACAAAAGCAGTAAGAGAAATGAAGCTTCCTATCATAGGAAGGACATATTACCTTGACCACTGCCAACCGAAAGGTTGTACAATCAAGATGGAAGTAGTATGTCTGGCTCTCTTTTCAGTCTAGTTTGTACCTCTCTCCCACACAAATTTCTTATTATTTCCTTTTTATTACTGTAAAAGGAAAGACAGCTAAACTTGTTTTTATGGTTAAGACTGTAGGCTTTTGAATCATGTTTCCTTGGCTGCAACACCAACTTGCTCAATGACCTGGAGCAAGGTAGCCAAACAGCCTCAGTAGGATTTTCAAGCATATTAGAGCTATATTTTATAAAGTTATTTAGAAACCTGAAGATGTAAAAAGACATAGAGTTCAATAAAATACACATACCTTGCCAATTCAGGTACTTATCAAAATCTTCCTAGGATAAACTAATGTTCATCTTTGAGGGCCTAAGTGTTAGAAATGGTTAAACACATTAAGATGTTAGGTAGAACAGTTTACCTTCTGAAAAGGCATTTTTTTTTTTCCAGATTTAAAGCATTTCACAGAGATGTGCCAGAGTGTTATGACATTTTCTAAAATTAAAAGACAAACCAGATTGGCTTGCTCTTATCCCTCTATAGTAGCCAATATTTCATTGAAATAAAGTAAAAAGTGCAACTTTTTTCTCATGTTTTATTTCGACAATTTGTTACATATTCAGTAACATAAAAAAATAGACGGAAAGCATATTTATGTCATAATATTACAAAAATTAACTGAAAATTGAATATTCTGGTGTTCCAAGATGAAATTTTAGTTTGAGGGGAAATTTTCAGTCCAATTTGGTATGAAAAACAAACTTTAGAGTTTCCTAAGCAAAGGGAAATCTTTCCTTTTTTTAATCAGTTCTAATAAGATCTCTGAAAATCTGGCACTTAGAGCTGGCTTAACTCTGTTGGCTTTCATGCTTGTAATATTCCTACTGATTTCAAACGAATCAATTAGCCTAATGCTAAGTATTTTTTAAAAACTCATTCACTTTCTGTTCACAATCCGTATAATGGGGAAAGTGATTAGAATATCTATACTACAGAGGTGTTCTGAAGTTTTAATTAAGTTCTAGAAATTAATTTGCCATTTCAAGATGGGTGGAATGGAAAGAAAAAACATCCCCCTGTGCGCTGGAGCCTCTGGCTGTAGACCGTGAAACTGTAGCCATTTCTACCATTTGAAAATCTAGAACTTTTGACTCCCAACAACATGATCTGGAGCTGTATGCTTCTCTTTAGCATTGGTGAAATGTGAAATTTTTTTTGTGTATATGAACCTCGCTTTGCTCATATTCTATAATGTGATGTCCAGAAGTCTCAGTCTTCGATGTTATTCCTTACCAGGATTGTTTCTGTGAGCCTCTTGTACATCTCCCTCTAATTGCTCACCATCCTTTCCATCTTGGCAAACCTTATTTTTTTGTTGTTAACGCATATATATATGTGTGTTTTATAATTTCCACTGATGTTTTTAGAAATTTTGTTCTGCTTCAAGCATGGTCAAGACTTACATAAGTATGCATTTGGGGCATGCATATGCATCCTGGGACACTCATCTCTAGAGAGAAAAGGATTAAAATGAGAAGGTCCTCAAGTTTTAATACTGTCAGCCTCCTGAGAATCCTTTAAGTACAAAACCAAAAGGCCCTAAGAGATTGGAGAGGGTGGGAAAATAGCTGCTATTCCTCCTTCTCTGATCCTTCTATGAGACACACAATGAACAGCAAACATCCTCCTGTTTTATAAGTGGTGAAGTTTTGGAAGTGAAAACATCACTTCCGCGTGTTCTTGATGAGGTATAGGTAGATCAAATCTGCTGCATCTTCCTCCTGAGAGGACAAGTTCCCTCAGAAGCAGGGCATTCAGAAAAACCTAAAGAGAAAGCCTCTCTGAACCACTAAGAGCGTGGTAAGGGTAAATGACAGTCCTTAGACGTGGGACTCATCCAGGAGGTTTTCAGCCAGAGCCAGCATGACAGTTCTCACACTTCTCAAAGGTGAAGTAAATCAGGTGGTTTGTACCTGAAAACTAAAAGTACGTGTCTACATTATGTGTTCAGGGAAATACCAACGTGGCCATCCACAAACAGCTGGGTTTGGAAAGCTTCAGCCTGGGGTGCTACTTGCAATATCCACAGTTAGACAAATCGTACATTCGTTTCACTGCCACCACTCTAAATGTGCCACTGAAACTCACATTTCAGAGTGAAGTTATTCCTGTAACTACCCTAACTGTGAAGCAATGCTGTGGGTGTTCTTCTGTTTCCTTGCCATGGTATTAGTGAAGTACCAGTCACAGTATCTCACGAACAGTATCCCCTTATAGAATCCCTCATCCCCTCTCCATGTAATACCTCTGAGCATGGCCTGTTACTGCCAGATGGGGCTAGTAGGACATAGCAGCAGGAGCAGGGGCAGTTCTGTTCCCAACTGGGGCAGTGACAAGGGTATGATGGGCAAAGCTAGCACATAGCTGCAGCCATGCCATAAAGTGGGAAAATGTGTGCCACCCCAGAAGGTGTAAATGGGCCATGTAGAGGTCGTAACTTCTGGTTAAAACCCTCCCTTGCTGCTTTGGTAAATCTGCACCTCTAGCATCTTTGTGATCAAGCAAGGTAGAAAGTGGTCTGGCTTTGGGTGGGCTTTATTGGTCTGGGTGGAAAGTGCAAGGCACAGCATAGTAATCATACAATTGACTTTTGAACTTTAAAATAATTTTGTCCACTTTGATTGTCCAAGATCCATCTATTTGTTTTGTTTGTATTTTTTTTTGCCCAGAAAATGCATAGACATAAGTAAATAAAATAAAATAAATAACTAAAAGATTATTAGTTGCATTCTAAACAAATGGCATCAAAGTTTTCAAATTTAGAAGCTGAAAACCAGACAAATGTCATACAAAGGACTGTTTTTATCTTATTCCTGCAGAACATTTAACCCCTGTGAAAATAAAACAATACAGTTATAAACAACAGAAGATGTGGTACCGTTCTAGAAATGCAACAACTAATGTAAAATCTCAAGTTTCTTCTGCTTCTGATTTTAAAATGCCTAATACGATTGACATTTGTATGTTCTGTTTTTCATTGGGATGGCATAAATTCAGTTTTGCAAGTGAATTCTCATTTGGTGATTGTCTTGTTTATGTTTCAAATATATTTTTTTTAGAACTAGTACTTCCTTCACCTCTTGTTCTAAATTGTTGTGTATAATATCACAAATATTAAATATCATAGTTTCATACACAAAGTGGCTTCATTGGGAGGACAGAAGCATCAATTCCTACCTGTATGGCTCCTGCAATGTTGGTTGTTTTGCAGGGACACAGTGTAGCGTTCGATGTTTCACCAAGGCAAAAGTAGGTCACAAATTTCAGATCTCTCCATGACTCATGACTTTTTTTCACAAAATGAGATGTTTGCATGATTCAGGCACTCTGCCTGTATAATGTAAATAGATACTAAGAGGAGCAACAAGTTTCTTTGAGCTGTATTTCAGTGCTGTGATGTAAGACACTATTTCACATTGCTTAGTCCTTACTCCACAGGCATCCTTGCACTTCCTTTTCCACATGACACTTAGTTACTGTCTCCAGGCTGGAAAAATAAAAATAAATAAATAAATAAATAAATAAAAACTTTTGGCCTAGAAAATTTAACCAAAAGCAACAATTCAGAATGCAAAGAGTAGATCTCTAGTCTATGCAACGTGACTGGGAAAACTTTGAAGTTTTTCTTGTCTGTTGCCTCCCTCCTTTCTTTCCCTGACAGTTTCCCAACCAAACATTTATGGTTATTCAGTTGACAGCCAATAAATAGCAAAGTGTTTGGGGGAAATCTGTAGGTTTTTTGGAAAGAAACCTATAAAAGAAAGAAATGCAGAGAGAGAGAGAGAAGGAGAGAGAGCGTAATCTGTACACCATCTGTTGCCTAGTGCAATTCATGCTGACACAGGGCTTTTTGACATTTTATACCCTGAATGCAAGCACATAGATCATTTCTACCTTGTACTTTTCCCGTCTCATTATCGGAATTTATACCCTCGCTTTGTTGTTGGTGGAGTCCCTATTCTAATTGTTTCTTACATGTGCTGTAAATCTGTCCTCCAATCAGTAAAGCCCTGGAACATGAAACTGAGACCTAGCAATTTCCTTTGCTTACCAGTGCATCTGCTGGAGCATAGTGTTGAAATAAAATGAAACATGTTTGCACTCTTTTTCTATCATACTGTAATGCTTCTTTCATTTCGCTCAAGGAATTTTTAATATTCAAGCCATACCCTGCACATGAAGTCATTTCCCTTCGATATAATTGTAATGGTAATACGCATGGCCTAACTGGCAGTGGCACAGCTGGCTGCTTGCCACAGCTGAGCCTCTGACTCAAAGACTTTAATTCTGTCATGCCTCATCTGGTTTTATGTACTCTTTTGTAGTTAGTTCACAAATTTATTCTAGGGTATCCATTGAGATGGGCAGGCCATTGACTTTCCTCTAAAGATTGCACACTAAACTAATGAAGGGTACCAAATATGTGCATCGATAACCTGCGCGCATACTGAATAGAAGTCAGATTGTAAGTCAATGTGCCTGTGTGGTCAAGACTTATTGACAGATGTTTAGGCCCTGATTGTGCAAAGATTTAGTGGTCGTGCAAAAAGGTAAGCACGGGCAAAACACTTGCCTCATCACTGCCTGCAATATCTGCTGTCACAAATGGCAGGCAAGTGGCACAGGGTCTGCATATGCTATGTTAAGAGCCTGTTAACCTACAGGGCCATTAATGAGTTAGTAATGCTGTTGTCTTTTGCAGACTTGAATTAACTAAGCCTTTCTGTAAAATCATGGTGTGACTTCAGCCACAAGGATCTTTTAAAGTCTCTCTTGACATTTGTTGTCAGTTACAGAGTCAGAACAGAGCTCTTCAGCCTTATCTATGATGTCCTGCTCTTTTACACACATACCATACCTCCTTCCTTGCATCTGTCACTGAACCCAAAATGCATACCCTCAAAGCTAGGTTCTGTGTTTATCCTTCTGCTTTCATCCATTTCTGCTTTCACTAAGACTCTCCATCTTTCTCCCCCTAACTCTCCTAAAAAAGCGATTGTTTCAAGAAGCCAAAATATCTGACCCTTGCTTCCAATTACTCACTGGAAATATACTTCAATTGATGGTTACCATCTTCATCCATCCTCACCTTTCCAAGTCTGCTGTTTGTCTCCTCTCTATTTGTTCATAATAACTTAGAGAGAAGATTTGCTTTTGTCTATAAAGCTCAATGCACATCTACTGAGTTACAAGAGCAATAAAGTGTTATTTACCAGGTTTATGGATCACTCACTTTCAGTCTATCGTTCAAATGTAAGCCCCCTCTGAAAGTTAAAAGCTGTTGGTGTGAATCGATTTGGGCTTCGTTTTATGCTAGCTGAAATCAATGACCAAGCTTGTTTCTTTCTGTGAGAGAAAGGTCTTACTAGCTACACATGCTGCAGCTCTTCTTCATGCCACGAGCAAGCCACAATGGTGAAAAAAAAAATGTTATTTGAACAGAATACTTAATTCAAACTGAGGTGAAAAGCCTTGTTTAGTTTTGGGATAATTATAATCCCAAATAATTATAAGGAAGTGAAATTCAAAAGAAAATGATGATTCAAAATGGAGAAAAAAAAAATTGTCTTTTAGGATTTTTTTCCTTTCCTAGGAACAAAAATGCCATTTTTGATCTTTATGTACTAAGAGTTTGGGCTTCATTTAAATTCACTTTTTTTCTTTCCTTTTGAAAAACAAAACAAATTATACTAGAGCATTTTAGTAGGACTAAGAAAAGTACTGAACATAGAAAAAAGCTAATGAATTTTCTCAATTTCATATTTACTACCATTCTCAAGTGGTGGTTGAGCCAATCTGCTGTATGTATCATTTCTGATCTGTACTTTAGGATGCAGGAGGAAATGAGCAGGTAGGAGGGAATAAAGGTGTTACTCAGGTCTTGCCCTGATAAGAAGGAAAACACAGCCACACATCTAAAACAACTTCACAGGTAACATCAGTTTAGACATATAAAAGCATCTAGTTGGAAAAAACAGACCTAAGAAAACTCTCAATATATAAGTGCTTAGATTTTCAAAAAATCAATGCCAAATTTAATTTGAAACATCTATGGTTTTACTTATCCTCTTGGGGAAAAAAAAAAAAAAAAAAAAAAAAAACAGACAACTTATTCGCATGTAACTACTAATAGGAACTTAACTATAAACTATAAACATTTAGATTGTAAACTTTTGCTCCTCTTTACTGTACCAATCTTTTCCCCTTCCTTCATCTTAAAAGAATCTAACTTTGGAGTGTATGCCAAATAGCCACCTTCCTAATCTTTCTTATAATCCACACAACTGACTGATATGGTAATGAAGTACAGGAGTCAATTACATCTGGTAGAAGCACAAAAAAATCATTTAATGCCTCCCCCATCACTGAAATACTATCCTGGCCCATGCTGTTCATACCCATGTTAAAGGTAGCCTAAGGAAAAAAACACTTGTGCCTCCAATATGTGCTTGGGTTTAAAAATTTCCAGCCCCTGTTTTTCTGTTCACAAGTTATTTTCTTCATATCAGCTTTAAATATGAAGTGGGTTCCCAATGTTTACTTAAGTTTTTCAGTTTTTAAAAATAGTATTGCAAGCATATGATTCTCATAAAGCATCTTATGCAGGGGAAAAAGTAAGCCTAGAGGCAAATCCTGTAACTCTCCAGACTGTAAAGACAGAATGATGACAAATTGTATAAATATGTGCAAATTGTCCAAATGATGTCATGTATCCAGGCTTGCAAAATTCAGGAAGAATATTTGAGTCTAAGGTCAGCACAGACTCTTGCTTTGAATAAAATTGAGCAATTACATTCAATTTGCTTAAATTTATCACCAAGAAAAATGTTTTGTTTAATCTTAATCTTCATTTTATTTTTCAAGCATTTTAGAACCTACTGTATTATTACATCAGTGAAGGTCTCCAGTAAATTCAGGAAAACTCTGATAGGTAGCAGTATGCATTAAGCATGCTGCCTGTTGGAAAGCATTGGTGAAGTAGGGCAGCATACCTGTGACCTACTGCATGAAACTCCTCAATGCAATTTAAATAGCAAATTGCAGAGCCTTGTAAAGTGTGTGGTTTTTTTGTTTGTTTTTGATTTTTCTTTAAACAAGCTGCACTTTAGATTACTTTAGAAAATTGCATATTGAAACATTCTCTGGCTAGAGGACAGGTTTTCATTCTCTGGGCTCCAACTGGTCTGTAAATGCTTATACTGAAGTCTTTTTAATTTACATTACACAGGTCTTCATTCCTCTCTTCTTTAGCTCCCTCTCTCCCTCCCCTCCCCTTTCAGTACCAGGGTCAACCTTCTCCAATTATTCGTCTGCAAACCATTTCTCTCTTCAAGTTTTCCCATTTACATTACACAGATCGGTGTCTCCTTGGGTCAAGCTGCTTTAACTTCCACTGCATCTTTTTCTCACCTTTCAATGCTTTGCTTCTTCCCCACTCTCACCCCTTGCCCCAGCACTTCCAGGTTTGGAGACAGCAAATTAGCTTAAGATGGGAAAGAAAAAGGTATCATTTCTGCTTTCCTGATAAAATTCTTCCAGTCACAGCTACTGGAATACAGGTCCAGCTGAATGTGCAGGTGTTTTTTACCAATGCAATGAGCTGTTCATTGTCCTTGCACCTACACATTTACTTGTAGAGGTGACAAGCAATTAATCAGCTGTTGTTTGGGTTGTATGCCTCAAGGGTGGCTGTGAATGCTTTTCTGGACACTCTTAAACCCGCTGATGTCTGAACCCTTTGGAGAACCCCAGCAATATTAACATGATGGATTGTGAAATGGTCATTTCTGACAGTAGACCTCTATACCCAACATCAGCTAGACTTCAGTTCCTATCATTGAAAGAAGCAAAATGTTGTTTACTTGTTTTTACAGGTGTATGAATCAGTGGACAAAGAGAAAATGCTGACAAATCCCAAAAAAAAAAAATACACATCTGTTCTGACTCTGTGTGATTCACCTGGTTCAATATATTAACGGCAATGCCCACTGAATTTAAGAGGTCAAAGAGATTTGTTGCAAATATATACCACGCACTTGCCTCTGTCTCGAGGCCAGACTGCCTGCACACTTTTGTGAGCCGTGACTCTCACAAGGAGTCAATGTGAGTAAAGGGTTTGCTTTCTAGCCTGCCTGTTTAGGCAAGAAATTAAAAACAGATGGAACCTGTTACAAAAGAATTTCTGAAGTACGAGCTTTAAAAATGGTGGCATTTTTTGATTTGCTTTTAAGGAAAAGAAAAGCTCTTACAATGTTAGTGGGATGATATGTGGTGTATGGCTAATTTGGCATCATGCAATCCGATCTAACATCAAGTTAACACTAAGGCAGCTGAATGAGCCATTCTCCAAACATGTTTCAGCTGCAAATGTTAAAGCCCCTGTAATTGTTACTTTTAAGAGAGCATTAAAAAGGTTGTGAAAACTGCTCGCTGTAATGATTTCTACAACAGGATCCCTGCAAACACGCAGCTGGAGGCTGTCAAACACACACCTCCCTAATAGACAGCACTGTGTGTACAATTAACACGTTAATTTATGGAGTAAACTGATCAGGGGAGACTAGAGCTTCAAAGCCAAACACTTGCCATTAAGGAAGAAGTGCGGTTGGCTGCAGGAGTCGCCTTGCTCGCCACAGCCATGCCCAACACAAAGGCCATGCCTGTGCTGCTGAGCCCAGCAGTGCTGCCTGGCTCTTGGGACCAAGTGCATGCTTCTGCTGCACCCCCAAATCTGGGTGAGGACAGAAGCAAGCATGCTCCTCCCCTTCCCATCCTCCCACAGAATTAGAGGAAGCATCAAGACGTAGATCAGGCGGGATCAGCAGCTGTCCTGACCAAATGCTAAGTCTGACTGGCTGGGAAGGAGGGAGGTAACACATAGCTCCTGCCTGCGTGATGTTTCCAGCACTAAATGTTGAACCACCAAAGATGCCTTGAGAAATATAACCATAATAATTAACATTAGAAACGTTAGAAACACCTAGCACATGGGCATACTTCTGTCAGAGCAGAGGGCAGTTTCCTCTGTGGGGTTATGGCCTTCTTTTATATGGGAGGGGAGAGAGTTTGTCACAGAAAGGGGTCCAAGACACCCTGTGTTAGGAGTGGAGCCTCCAAAATTCAGTCCTATTCATCATGTCAGGACTGAGAATTAACCATCAGGGAAGCAATATAAACAGGTATTTGGCTAACTGTCATAATTTCTCAATGCTGAAGATCTAGGTCTGAATTTTGAGCAAATTTGCCGACGACACCAAACTTGGAGGAGTTGTGGACTCGGATGAGGGTGGAAAGGCCTTGCAGAGAGGTCTGGACAGATTGGAGAGCTGGGCGATCACCAACCACATGAAGTTTAACAAAAGCAAGTGCCGGGTCCTGCACCCGGGACGGGGCAACCCTGGCTATACGTACAGACTGGGCGACGAGACGCTGGAGAGCAGCCCCGCAGAGAGGGATCTGGGGGCTGTGGTTGACAGCAAGTTGAATAAGAGCCAGCAGTGTGCCCTGGCAGCCAGGAGGGCCAACCGTATCCTGGGATGCATCAAGCACGGCATCGCTAGTCGGTCGAGGGAAGTGATTGTCCCGCTCTACTCTGCGCTGGTGCAGCCTCACCTCAAGTCCTGTGTGCAGTTCTGGGCACCACAGTACAAAAAGGACATTAAACTGTTGGAGAGTGTCCAGAGGAGGGCGACGAAGATGGTGAAGGGCCTAGAGGGGAAGACATGAGGAGCGGCTGAGGTCACTGGGCCTGTTCAGCCTGGAGAAGAGGAGGCTGAGGGGGGACCTCATCAGAGTCTACAGCTTCCTCGCGAGTGGGAGTGGAGAGGCAGGTGACCTATTCACTGTAAACACCAGTGACAGGACCCGTGGGAACGGTATTAAGCTGAGGCAGGGGAAGTTTAGGCTAGGCATCAGGAAGAGGTTCTTCACTGAAAGGGTGGTTGCACACTGGAATAGGCTCCCCAGTGAAGTAGTCACTGCACCAAGCCTGTCTGAATTTAAGAAGAGATTGGACTGATTGTACTTAGTCACATGGTCTATACTTTTTGGCAGACGTGTGCGGTGCCAGGAGTTGGACTTGATGATCCTTATGGGTCCCTTCCAACTCGGGATATTCTATGATTCTATGATAATTTAAGACCCTGGAAGCTCCTCTTAAAGCTTGATGTCTAGGCCTTTTTTTTTTTTTTCAACACAGCCTCTCCTTCTTCCTTTAAAATGTAAGGTAATGGGTGACCCATGCTGAAATCTCAACCAAAGGCATTCAAATTCATATGAATAGCAAGGTGTGCTCTACCCACTTTGTTGAAGACTGATTTGAAGAGCACTGTTATTCTTTGTCTTTCTCCTGCTCTCAGCCTTCATAGCTCCACCTAATTTTCCCCATCTTCCTATGATGCCCTCTCCAGGCACGCTTCTGTTTAAATGCAATTACACCTTCTCTTGCAGTTGCAAGCTCCTTTGGGTTCTCTTTGTAGGAGTCTTCCATAAGGGGGCAACAACTATGATTTTTAAGCCCAAAATGATATTTTTTTAAAAATTGTTTTGTGCTCCAATGCCATGTCTCCTCTTTTTCCTTCTGCTGTCTACATTTCTAGCCTCTTAGGACAGAAAAAAAAAAAAAAAAGGTTAGATAATTCCGTACCTGGTTCTCAGAAGGTTCCACTGCTTTCTCCTCATACACCCACCCTTCACTAGAAGTAAATGCACTGCGTGTGGGCAGGGTATATACAGCACCAAGGGCTAACCAGATCAATGGTGCAAGGAGGAAAAAACAAGACCTGACAGAAAGAAGAGAAGCTCAGCTTTCAGTAACCAGAGAAGCAGTCCTCAATGTCACTGCCTCTGATGAGAGTATTAGCTGACTAGTCTGGCCAACGTTTGTGTGGTAGGACATTAGATTCATTTTTGAGGTCAAAATAAGAGTAATGCTGAGGGAAATTCAGATACTTGGAGGTTAGGGGTTTGGGAGCTCTGCTTTCTTATTTCCTTTCTTCTGCCACAGCCACAATAGACAGAGGCCAGGTGTAGCCTCCATAACTTTTTTATTTTTGAGTAGAGCCTATGCCTGCCAACTTTGACGCTCCTGGCCATAGATTTTCATTACTGTGAGTCATATACCACCCCTCTGCTTTCCCACATTGCTGTTAACTTCTAGGGGCTAAGAAGGAATTTGGCCATTTGCTCAGGTTTTCTGAATCTACCGAGTTTCTGGGTATTTGCAAATCCCAGACGAGTGTTCATGTGCCTGTGTAAAAGTGCTTAACATTTCACATTCATGCTGGATACAGTGAATTTACTGAGTATGCAGAGATACATTTAACATGAAAACATAGGAAATCAGGTGCATCCAGGACGTACTTGGAATTTCTGTATATAAACTTATGTATAAATCCTGACTAGATAATTGGACATAGTGAACAAGCCTAATAGTTTTGTATTTCATACAGCATCTATAGATTCACAAGAATCTCTGTCCATCAGAGATAAAACTATCTACTTAAAACAAAGCAGGACTCTTTTATGAGACCTTCCTCCATCTGAGAGTTCATCTCTGAAATCAATTCTGCCTTTTATCCTACTCTGTTGCATACCTAGAAGAGCTTTTCATGCAATGTCTACCATATCCACTGCTTCTCTTTGCTAAATAACTTAATAATAGATTTGTTAGTTAATTCCCTCTGTAATCCCTTTCACCACTGCTGTGGTGTGTTTCTCTAAATTGCACCTGTTGGTGCCCTAGAAATATGCCTGCCAACTCCAGACCTTTGGACAAATACATTACCAACATCTTCTTTGGTAATTGCAAAATTTCTACTGTTGCTAAAATGACAGGCACACAGTCACTGAAGCAAGGTCCCTGGCTCAGGGGATCAGTGGTGACTTGCTTCTTTGAACAACAGCAGGAGGATCCAAATGGGGTGTGGCTGACTCCCAGTTTGGATCCAGGAGAGAAGAGAGGGAGAAAAGCCAGCCTGTAAGAGTAAGAAGCTTCTGTCCACATCGAAGCATGGAATGAGGGGGCAGGAGGCTCTGCAGCAGCAGGCAGCCTTAGGAACCAGACTCAGCCTATCTGCCAAGTCTACCACTTTGAACATTTGAAATGTTGGCAGGTATGCAGCCAGAGCATGGTTTCAAGAGCACTTGTAACACCCTAGTCTTCTCTCACACCTCCGATGTTCACTGACAGCTCCCATTAAATTAATCCTTATAAAGCAGTGGGGATTTGAACAATTTTGTCACTCTCTCAGAAGGTGTTACACCACTACTTCACCACCATTGAGAAGCCTGGCCACCCACTCTCTTGTCCCAGAAAAAGCAAGTATTTGAAAAAATCCCATCAACAGAATTCTAGGAAAAACAAAGGTGCCCAGGGAAGTCTAACCAACAGTTAACTCAAATGGACTCAAAATAAACACTGAGACCTACAAGAAGCCATCATAAAATTAACATTTTCATAGAAACTGAGGGAGACATTCTTATAAAATTCAAAAGAGTTGCAGTAGTGGGGTATGTCAATGTCTTTAGAAAGAAACCTTTCAATACAGTGATCTAAAGCTTAGTAGTTGAATTGCAAACTTTAAATTTCTCACAGTTAATGTCTGAATATACACAGCTAGCTGTCCTTTGGACTGAGCCCTTAGGTTATTGGTGGGCATAAATGTTGAACATGTTGCCTTGGTTAAACTATTTCTGCCTCTGGATGGAAATAAAAATCTATCCACTACCATTTTCAAGCTAAAAATATTTAGACTCTGCCTCAACTCCAAAAATTACTTCATTTAAGTGTTTTCTGCCAAGAGATCATGAGGTAATATTAATGCCATTAAATTCTTTGCCTGTCTTCTCCTCTTGCCTCTTCAACGCCAAACTGTCCTTTTCTATATTATACATCATCAAAAAGAAGCTAGAAGTAAATCTGTGAGAGACCTGCTGTGATAAGCTGATGAGACACATGGGATTCTGGAGAGCACGACTCATTTGCACTGATGTCAGAAAGATCCTGTGTTCAGCCTGCCAGCATCTATTGCTGGAATAACTAACCATTTTATGTTACACAGTGAGGATCAGCCACATCTGAGAAGTCTTATTAGCCACCAGGAACAAATCAAATATAGTCTGAAAGTATAATACTCTCTGCCCAAGAACATGACCCCTTCAGACAAGTTGTCATGGAACATGGAACATGGACAACTCACCAAATAAACTTCTGTGCTGCTGACCCCTGGAAAGCCAGAAGTAATAGGGAACATATGTGATCCCTTCTCATGGATACTGAATACAATTTTCATAACTAACCAAAGAGCAAAATTCTCTTGTTCAAGGATGCCTTTTACAGTAGACTAAGTCCTGGGTAAAGATTTAGAAACCCCGCTTAGAGTTTTTTTAGTTATTTTGTTTAGGTTTGAAGCTTAACACAGGACCAAACATTCAGATGTCTTAGCTCTTATCTATTCATCTGATCTATACCCAGAATTTGGATTCACCACCTAGACAGAAAAAAATCACCTACCTTCACTGTTTTCACAACTTAGAGTGAAACTTTTCCACTTGTCAATTTCTCAAAAGTTTTCACTGCCTAGAATAACTCAGGAGTCAAATCTTTCTTCCTCACCTGTGGGAGAAATGTTATGTGAGGTTCGTTTTAACTCCTGTAAAATCTGAGGACCTTAGGTTTAAAACAATGTAGTTAACATAGCGGGCAGAGTTAACCTGCTTAGACTGTGGTTAAGCTAAATTGAATTAAGGGATTAAGTTTTAAATGTTTAGCACAATCCAGGCAAAGGTGCTCAATAAGCCTATTCCAATCTTAAACACACTTTGCTGATGGTAAAATTCAGATTGGAGAATTTTCATTCATTATATTCATTTAGTTTTGGTCCAAAACAAAGTAAGACCAAAATACTTTCTCACTTTAGGAGAAACCTGTTAAAACCATCTCAGTCAAACCATTATAACCAGTGGTGTAATATAAACCAAAATTCCAAAATCCATAATCCATGGATTATATGTAATACAAAGTAATTTTAATGATGGCCCATTATCAGCCAAAAGCTTCTTAAGGCTGGTATGACTCTAAAGAAGAGTTGTCTTTTTTTATTTCATTTGCTTTTGAATCTTATAGTTTCTACATGGAGTAGCAAGCACTGAAACATATGACAAACATTAATCATGTTAATGTTCGTTCCCATTTAGCTAGAAGAAAGAATGTAAAAAATTTGATAATCTTGCATCTCAGTATCAAGCTATGATAAGATCTTCATTGGCTTCAGTAAGTGTAGAAACACTATTGAAATGTAAAAGGACAAAAGGATTTGTGTTCAACTAAGTGTAAGTAACTCCAAGGAGTTCAAAACTTACATAAGTTCTCTTTCAAACCAAAAGCCTGGACATTTAAAAGTCTTACTCACCAAATCATTTTCATATTCATATCAGAAAATGAGATCAGTTCCCTCCGTGTGTTTATTTAAAACATCTGAACTTAACAAAGTATCTGAATAAATAAGAGAAAATTTATTCCTTTATCCAGTATGGATGATGGCTTTCTAGACAGGTTTAAATCACTGGCAACAATTCTGGGGTCCCTTCTCATCTTTTAGACACCCCCATGTCAGAACAGATAACATTCCCTTCCCTTCCCTTCCCTTCCCTTCCCTTCCCTTCCCTTCCCTTCCCTTCCCTTCCCTTCCCTTCCCTTCCCTTCCCTCCCCTCCCCTCCCCTCCCCTCCCCTTCCATTTTCTTTCAATTTGGAAAAGATCATCATGAAGGAAAGCCCTCTATTCTCTGCTAGCTTTGCAGTACTGGCATGACATTTCAGCTGTGCACAGCTCATCAATCTCAACATTAACACAGTTGGGAATGAAAAACCCAACAAAGATTTTTAGGTTGCAACAGCCACAACTTGAGAAAAAGACTTTTGCCATACGATGGAATTGTACTGTTTTTTGTTTTTGTTTTTGTTTTAGTGGTCACCTGCAAGTTCCTCCTCTCGGATGGTCTCAGAATCACCTGTGCCTGCACCCATGGAGGAATTCACTGTGACACACCAAGGGGTTCAGAGCAGGAAAGTTGGCTAAGGCAGGAAGTACTTTCTCCTAACCAATTTACTATTATCTTGAAGTTGCTTTTTGCCAACCTGATATCAAAGAGGTTTTTAATTTTTTCATTGCTGGCACCATCAGAGCAATCAGTACAATCACAATTACTTTGACAGGCATGCTGGAATTGGAGTAGGCAGAAAATGGCCTTAATGGGAATCTTTTACAAAGCAGCTGTTAGAGTGTGGTAACAAGACTCTGAATAAATGGCAGCTACATAACTTCCCCTAATCAGATTGGAGCAATCAGCTTGAAAAATTTTCCCATATGTTGAAGAGTGGAGCTTAGGCCTAGGGTTATGGCAAGGACACAGGCCATGGTAAGGTTACAAAGTCTGGCTACAATTAAACACTCACTGCAGAAATTGTGATGATGCTTCGGGGAGCTATTGCACTTTAGCCATTTGTAATTGCACATTCGGAAATTACTCACTCCAAAATTACTCGGGGCCCAGTTACATGGTTTACAAACACATGTTCTCAGAGAGAGGGAAAAACATTATCCTTCCAATGGGCACCATTTATAGATTTGTTTATGGTTATTAATGAAAGGTAATTTTGTGAGATAGTTTATTAATAGTTGCATGTGATTTTTGGTG
The DNA here is from genome assembly GCF_040182565.1 of Anser cygnoides. Taxonomy (NCBI): domain Eukaryota; kingdom Metazoa; phylum Chordata; class Aves; order Anseriformes; family Anatidae; genus Anser; species Anser cygnoides. Next base: position 138,969,933 of record NC_089873.1, read on the forward strand.
GTTCTGTTTACCATTAATTTAATGATTAAGGCACATTTCTGCCTAGCAGGGGCAAATCTGCAGTGCTTGCAGTCTGTTAATGCCCTGGTTTAATGCCTCTCCTGTCAGCACTCATTGAGTAATCTGGCCAGAGCATTGCTTCTTAGTAGAGGTATTTCTTCCTAATTCTTTACAGACTAGACTCTGCTTCTGTTGGTCACATTATCTGTGGCAGGATATGCTGGCTGGCACCTGATCTGTGCATCAGTGCTGCCACTTCAGATATATTTTAGGGCTGATAAAGTGTGAAAGTTATGTAGAAAATTAGCATTGCACAAGCTTTGTAATTATACAGCTTTTTATGAATTTAATGAAAAAAGACAAGGCCTTCAGGGTGTCTTTTTTCTAGTAGCTAATGCAAGGAAATTTTCCGTTGTGTTCCATAACCTATCCTTCCTGAATCTCCCAAGTCTGGGAAACAGACAGCAAGCCCAATGTGCTTCACAGGTCTAGAGAACAAGATGTACTGCTGACTGACAGCACTAATGACCTTTCAGTTTATTACACGTGAAAGGAGAAGTGTTGGGCACCAAGTATATTCATGCGTGTGAAGGGGGATTATCAGTAAACCAACAGAACAAGGGAAGCATCGTTTTAGAATACAATCCACATACTTTTCAATTGCGCCTGGTTCACACACAATTTCAGCCAGACAGAGAGGTGTAGTGCTTAGTATGCTGTATGGAGTCTATCCTCTGCACAGTAAGACCTCCAAGAGCTTCCTAACAAATAAAAAAAAAAAAAACTTTTGCACAAAGAATCAAGCTTGATACTCTATATCTGATGGGATGCTCTAAAAGGGAGTGATTGTTTTCTGATTACAGAACCTGAATGCAAAAATATAATGAACAGCTACATCATTTGCTTTAAGATGAGTAGATATAATCCCCTGTTGCTGTATTTATTTGTTTTTGTTTTCACCAGAGGGGCAAAGGTATGTAAAGGAATCTGAAAAAATTTGCTCTCACATCAGTGACTGAATTTAAATGAGTGGTCTCTCTCATCTCCATGCATAGTAAGGAATCAGAAATTGTCACTGTGAGAGCTTAAACATGCTGCTCTGAATGGACTTTGATTTGGCACTGGAGTCCATTCGGGGTTGGTATGACACCTCACAGCAAAAATGCTTTCCCATGAGCAAAGGGGCTCCCTGTGAGTTTCTCCCTTGTTCCATGTGTATAATAGGCTGCTCTCAACCTTACCAATGTTCTGCCAAATGACATAAACTAATGTAGCCTGCTTTAGGAGTTAGGATGTTTCAGGCCCCTTTTCTGCATCTGTTCTGCAGTGAGTAGAATTAAATCTGTTAAATTCTGCAGATATAAATTAATTAGATTCTGCTCACAATGCATTTGTTCAATGCCAAATGTTCAGTTTTAATTCTTTTTTCAATATTTTTTCAAAAGAATTTCACAATTTTTTTGTTCAGAAGAAATAAGTTTTAGCTTGCTGTGTGTTTCCTAACATGGGATTTTTCACTCCTTCTCAGTCTATGGGCTGAGATACAGTAGGTGGGCAGGACCCTTAAAAAGTCCTTCTCTTACCAAGGTGCTGATACCTACTGCTATAGTTTTTATTGGAGACCAAAGCTGCTAGCTTTGCATTTCAGCTTCATTTGGAAGTATATGTTGGGTAGCAGAGAATTATTCATGCTGTTTCCTGTGGAAATAACATTAAAGTGCAATGCATATTATCCTTTCATAGATGCACACCAAGTTCAAAAGTTGTTTTCTTTTGGGAAGAATTAAAAAGATTCCTGTTAAGAACAATTTTTATTGGAAAATCTATTTTATTTGAAAATCTTAAAAAAGGAAATTATTTGTTTTATTGTCTTTTCAGTCACTCTTTCTTTCTTTCCTTTTACTATCATGAAAACAATATGAGGAAAAAAGTAAACCACCAAAAAACTTTGCTAAAAAATGTGAGCATCACTGTTTGGTGAGAAAATTCAAACAAAAAGGATACTTATATTTTTCAAGTGCACTTGATTAATTTTTGCCCCATTCTGATGCTAACACAAGAAAAGGGGTAGCACAAATAGTGAGTGCTTTAGTGCAGACAGCTTTCTGGCTCGGAAGCCATTTTCAGGACACATCGAGTGCACAGAGCACTGCCGATGGCTTCTAGAGCCAGGCAGCTGTCTACACTAGGGCTCACTCTGCTGTTAATACCAGGCTAGTGGAATCAGTGCCTCTTCAGATTTTAATCAAACTACCTGAAACATTGCTGAATACTGTGTGAGCTGGGGGACAGAAGGGCTTAAAACGTTTTCAGCGCTGTTCAGCTACAGTCACTGTTGACACCAATCGTCAGCACCAAGTACATTTCCTAGGGTACACGAGGCCATAACATCCTTACAGCTTGAAAATCATTCATTCTTACAACGCCCACACGTTCTTCTTCATGTGGTGCACTTTCTTGGGGGAAAAGAGAGAGAGAGAGAGATAGTCCAAATAAAACAGATTCTTGCATTAAAAAAACATAGCTATTCACAGGGGTTATAGAAATGTACTCATTTGTAAATTGGTTGTAAAGATTTGAAAATTTAAAGAGACAGCCACAGCCTGCGGTTCTTAGACATATGGATTTCTCTCTCCTTCCTAGAGAAAAGAAAACATTTATTTTCAGCTTTAAAATTGTTTTTGGAGCTAAGCTGCAATTGTGAACATTCATTGAAAGAGGGCTGAAGTAGGGTGGAATAGTAACCTGTCATCTGAGAGCCCCAAATGTAAATGAAAGACTCTTAGAAAGAAAGTATAGCTATCAGTCCTACTATCCATCATTGAAGTGTTAAGGTTAAAAAATGTATCCCCTTTGGTATCGTGTCTAATATTTGTGTAATGTGAGGAAAGTGCAGAGCTACACCAGAAACTGATTCTCCAATACTTAGCCACACAAAGCTTTTCAACACCCTATGTGCAAACACTAGAAAAAGGGACCATTGCTAGCTGAACAAGGCATACTGAATGACTTAAGCAGAGCAACACTCATGTGGCTGCATGGACTGTTCTTGTTGTGGTGCTGATCCACCTCTGGAGCTGTCTTACCCTCTGCTGTTGCCCTGCTTCTGAGATCACTGACCAACTGCCAGGTACCTCCCAGCTCCTCCACCTACATCTCCCAGGACCCTTTGGCTGACCCTCAGGTCTGTCTGTACAGGCATTTGACATCCCTCAGAGGGAAGGCAGAGCTGCCACCCATCTCACTGATGGTTCTCACACACTGCCTGTTTACATCGAGGGCAGTAACTCTCTGTATACACTTCACAATTCTGAGTCATTGCAGTGAGTTCTGAAGTATGTGAAAGGCCAGAAGTAAACTTCAGGCAAGTCACTGGATGAAGTGAAGATTGACTTCTGTCTGCACAGGCATTAAAACCATACAGTTTTAAAGTCTCCAGTAATGGTTTGATTAGCACAAATCAAATGTAGTATAAGCTGTATTGATAGACAGACAGATAGATACATAACGAAAGAAGCTGAGAAAGGGAAAGGAAAGAGTGATGGGTGAGGGAGAATGAAAGAGGGGCAGAAGACCCAAGAAAGGAAAGAGAGAAAGGAGAGACAGAGAGATGGAGACAGAAATGGGAAGGGGGGGGGGGGGGGGGGGGCAGGAAACAGACTGAGGAATTTCTGGTTAATAGTGAGGAAATTTACAACTGGTTAAAATTCCACAGCTTTGACTCCAGTGCTGATGAATGTGTTAAAACTAGTGGGAGCCACAACCACAGTTTTCATTAAATCTATTGGAAAAGCAAAGCAAAGCAAAATGGTGGTAAAAATAGCTACATTCATAGACGTCTTGTCTACCCTGTGGCTCCTGCCAGTGGGATATTTTTTGTTTTTTTGCACACTTCCACAAATCAAACCAGGCCTATAGGCATAGACATGAAGTATTTTACAACCATGTTAGGAGGGCCAACCACATCTTAGAGTGGTACATTTCCATAGTTTGGACAAGGCTTAAAGAATTGAACTAGCAATGAAAATGAATCCCTGGCTGATCATAATACTTTCTGAAATGGCATCAAAAAGTTTTGTCTAGTCTGCTGTACTCTTTTTTTCCAGTCTGGTTCAAGAGAACCCCTGGCTGCAAGAGATTCATTCATGTTTCTTCATGGGATCAACTGAGTGACTCAATTTACAGTTTTACCTGAATAAAACCAGCAGGATCATGTGTTACCATTGCTACAGTGCCAGATCCTACAGCCATCACATCTGAAAAGCAGAAAGATTAAAAATGCACAGATACCTTAGTTTTCATCCACAGCCCTCTCATTAGTGAACTACCTGTTACTCTTGGGATATTTAGACAAAACAACCTATAGAAAGTTGAGGTGACTATAGGTCAGGAAGTCTGATGATGGAACAAAATAGCTTCCTCCAGCTGCACAACTATCTACATTTCTTAAAGGAAAATCTGTAGCTCTATTTGCCTAATTTGTACTTACACAAAGGCAAAATGATGACATTTGTAACTCTTTGGCCAGCACAAAATATATTAATTCCAATTACTCCAATTTTTAAGAAAAAGAAGTTGAAACTGCTGTCTCTTTTACAGAAATTGAAAAGGATATTAGGAGTAGAGTTTTTTTCCAGTAAGTTGTCCAGAGTCTTTAATATGTTAGTGTATCCTGTCTGTTTATATAATGTACTGAACAATATTTCCCTTGGTATCCTCTTCAAATGCCAGATTTGTTCTGTGCTTTGTAACCACAGTGGATATGAAGGATTAAGAAGCAAAATCTATCCATGAAAGAAATCTGGTTACCCGTACTCCCATGTTCATCTGCGTCAAGCACTAGAAAAACCATCTAATTTCAACTGCCAGACTAGTACATAAAAGTGAAGAGCTATTTATTGTTTCATAAGGAGAATGTTTCTCACTGGATTCTTACTTGATTAAGTAAGATTACTTGTATTGTCTTGGTTTTGTTTGTTTGTTTGTGTTTCTTCTGTTTGTTGTTGTTGTTTGGGTTGGGGTTGGCTGGGTTGGGTTGGCATTTTTATTTGGGAAGGGTTGTTTTTCTTTTTTTTCAGCCTGGGTCAATGTTACTTTGGAAAATACTGAGAATTTTATGAAGATGAACAATGAAGGCAATGCTTGCAGCTCAAGCTATTAGCACTGTCAGTGTGGAGGAACTTTTGCAGGTGGTGTTGGAAGCTGCAGTGGCGTTTTTGGTACTTGGGCCATACATAAACACTCCTTGCATGCATCCCCTCTCCTGCCCTCTCTCAGACACAGGGCTCTTCCCAGCCGGGACCACAACCAGGCTCCAGACACCTCTGTCCCGGTTAGGAGAACTAAGATATTTATCTCTGTATTGCTGGCATCTTTGGTGAAGGTGTACTGAGAGTGGCTCAGATGAGACCAGAGCTAGAAAGGTGCAGTCTCCCAGCCAGTGGAAACCTGTGTAGCTCCACCGACACCCATGAAGCTGCATGCAGTGATACAAGCTGGTGATCAGCCCTTGACAGCAGTCTGTAGTCCTGTGCTGTCTACCATATAGGCACCTATTCTGCTCCCACCTCTTCCCAGCAGAAGAACTCATCTGCCAGTTGAATAGATACTGTTTTCCCCTTTAAAATCCTGGTTTCTCTTCTCACTTCAGAGCAGTACTAACTTCAAAGGATTTACACAAGAGACACCAATGATAGGCTCTGGATGAAGCTGCTGACTTCAGCAAAGACACTGAAGGTCTTAGGGCTTAAGTTCTCTGTGCTAATATATTAATGATAATTCAATATTTACAACATGAGAGCTTGAGCTTTTCTTTTCTTTTCTTTTCCTTTTTTTTTTTTTAAGGAAAACAACACATACTTGTATTGTGCTCTGAGGGCTAGCATTAAAATATTTCAAGGATGATTGAAGCTACATATCATCAATATAACTGCAAATTTAAGTAATTTCTGTGATATTTTATCACTGATAGCAGAAAGAGCCAAATTCTGCTTGCTTCATGGCAACCAATACTCTTCTTGAAGTCAGCAGAGCTATTCATTTCAGCCCAGGGAGCAAGGTTTGTTGCTCAGACATGAAATCTTACAGATTATCAAAACTCAGAGGGCTGTAACTAGGCAAAACAGCTCCTGTGTAAACTGTGTGCCTTCAGGAATGTTTGAGTTAACCGAGTACTCCAGAAAAATGTGCATTGAGATGTCTGGCAGTGGGAGTGCTCGGAGTGCTCCTGCTGTCCACAGAGGTGGTGTGATACAGATGCAGCAATGCGCGTTCCACCACATTGCCCACAAGTGCGACACAGTAACTGTAGGGGAATAAATTTATTTCCTGTCCCTTTGGTTGACAGCCTTTCAGTCACAGCTGCCTGCAATAACAGGAAATGTTATGGCAATTTTAGTTGTAACCCCACAGTCTAAATGAATATCAGTCTGTGTGCACTCACATAATCATCTAACACCACCACGTAGTCCCCTTTTTGAAATAACAATAAGAAAACACTTGACGAATGAGGAAGGAGTATCAGAGATGAGAGCTGGAGAAACACTCAGAAGGTCCTTGCTCCATCAGCTTGTCTGTGTGACTTTGCCTAAGCATAGGCAATTAAAGTACACAGGGACATCTGGGGAGTGGCTACCCAAAACTTTACATTTCTACAGAAGGGCAGTTGCATTATTAGTTTCAGTTCTTCAGTTAAGTACCTAAAATAAGTGAAATAAATTCAGACCTTAGTGGGCACATAAAATTCTCCCTCCCTCACTGTTTGTTCCTCGTATCTAAAAAGTAGATAATAACACTTCTTCACCTCAAAGGGGAATTGTCTAGATACCTATGAGAAAAATGTTGACGCACATAGGTACTGCAGTATCAACAACTGCATGAACACCTTAAATTCAGGAGGACAACTATACAAGTGCTTATCTTCAAGCAACATCGTTGCAATCAGCAGCAGAGCAGAAGAAGAAAATCTTTAGTTCTTTTCTTTTTAAAATTTACATTTTAATACCTTTTTTTTTTTTCCCCTGAAAAAAAAATAAATAAATAAAAAGAGCTCTCTTTTTCCCTTTTCTTTCAAAGCTTCCTTAAGACAATAGGAATGTCACAGATCACACTGGGTAGAATTCAAATTGAGGTCTATGAGATGCTGCGAGCAACATTTAAACTTTGATCATCAGCTTGTCCAACTTCCTCTGTTATTCTTGATTTCACAGTGGGTGAAAGGAAAGTAGCCTGAGTAAAAAGTGCTTTATGTAAAATACTTCACAAAGCTCCCTTTGCAATTAAATCATGATTTTCCTATACTAAATCCAGTCCTGGCCAGCAATGACTGATCTGCTAATGGACATTTCCAGTATCTGGGAGGTAGAGGCTATTCGCTCAGAACTCCTTGCAAAAGGCTCACGTTAGAATTCCATGTTTGTAAGCTAATTACTAGTCAGAGGTTAATAATTTATAACAAAAATCATATTCACTGAACATACCTATCTGTTCACAGATTGTTTCTGAGCAAACTGACTTTGTCAAATGTATTTATTATTAAAAAAAAAAAAAGCATTCATTATTCTGAAAGTTCTTGATCAGCATGTAGAATATGCAGTGTTCATATATTTTTAAGGTGTGAAATTGGGGTTGCGTGATATACATTCCTGTGTCCTGGCTAGATGAGAATCAGCTTACTTAAGCAAATACTTGCAATTACCAGTTTCTCCTTCTGTAAATATTCTGTAGCCTGTCTGTATATATATTTGCTGAATGACCACCAAGAACGACTACAAAAAGGCATGGACTTGACTGAACCTTCCCCAGCCCAGAAGGCTGTGCTTTTTTGATTACTGCAGACCTGAACTATGGATTATAAAACAAAGCCTTTCAAAAGTGGATAGTGCCTAGCCTATATAAGTCAGAGGGTGAACAGCGATCCAAGACACCACAGAGAATTTCACCACAGAAAGGAAAAACAGCCAGGAAGCTTTTTTTTAATTTCATCTGCATTTTTTGTGCTCTTCTCAAGATTTACTTCCAGCTGTGGCAAAATGAATTATAATCCCATTTCACCCTTGTACAATTTGATATATAACTTTAAAATGTTGGCCCTGCTTTCTTAGAAAAGTATGAGGGGAATCATTTTCCAACAAAGACATTCTACAATGTTCATATAAGCATCCAAAATCCAAGTTTCTGGATGGAATTTTCTTTTCTTGAAGGAATCTGAAAATGTAGATCCATGGTTTCCATAGTGCAGCAATCTTTAAACTATGCTTAATTTTAAACTTTTAAAGAATCCTAGATTATTCACCTATTAATATTGAGGAACATGCCAATGAGCTTCTCTGAAATTGGAATTAACTATGAGACACTCCCAGTGCAAGTACGATATTGTCATGGGAAATTTTACTGAAATGAAGACATGAAAATATCCTCATATTAAATGTCATTAGAAAATGAAAACACACACTTTTGTGTTGATCATCTTTCTGGTGTTATCTGTACAGTATACAATCTACTTTTTGCTCACTTTAAGAGGACGGATAATTTTTCTCTTTGGCTCATGTACCATGAATCATATCAGATTTGCTATAGAGAGTTGTACAGTTCAGGAAGGGGGCAGACAGTGAGACAAAAAGAGCAGAAAAGGATCCAAATAATCATTAGTTAGTCCCCAGGTGGAAAATTCAGAAATGCAAAAAATATCCTTTGCATGAGCCAAAATTTGTAGACCAAACAGTGACAGAGAACTCCTGCAGTTTCATGAAAAGCTGGCAGACCCTGTGGACTTACAGCTATCAGCACGTATGATTATGTTCTTTGCAAGCACTGAACCACCAACACTTCTACAGAAATTAAATGCTAACCATAAGGAAGGACATGTATCATATAGTCCAGATATATTTGTCTTTAAATACTGCTTTTCAAGAGGAAAAGATATAAGTACCTTTTCAATGTGCTGTTAGTCTAGAACAGCCTAGAACAGCCCAGGACACAAGTAAGATGGAGTTATACTCACCTTCAGTGATGAGTTGTAGGCAATGTAAAAAGAAAAGGCTATAGCTAAAAGATGCTTAGTACTCTTTCCAGTGCATGGTACTGGCAAACTTAAAACATTTGTAGCCTAAAGCATAGCTAAATTATTTTTTCTTGTGTGTCTGCCTAATTCTGAAATCCCTGTTCAGATGCAGTATCTAGCAGTTTTGAGTACAAGTGAGTGGTGCTAAGCAGCAAGACTTACAGCTTGCATACAGTTTACTGCTGAGAAAGTTGAGAACATAAAACCACAAATCCCCAAAATACCTAACAACTAAGCAAATTAAATCTTTGTGTACAAGGAGATTCATTTGTTGCACTCTACTCCACTGGTAAACAAGCTTTTAGGAAATGGATAGGAAAAGAGCCCCTTCTCTCTGGTTACAGACAGCTAAGAGAATTCCCAGAGCTTAAATCAACCAAAAAATCACACACACAATCACACAGAATCATCTAGGTTGGAAGAGACTTCCAAGATCACCTAGTCCAACCTCTGACCTAAGACTAACAATCAAATCACCCTTTTGTTGTTTTTGTTGTTGTTGTTGGGTGTTCAAACAAAACAATGAAAGAAGCTATGATGACAAATGCAATATATATTCCAATGCTGCAAATCACAAAAAAGGAAAGATACTAGAAAAACAAGGGTAAAGAGAAGAAAGTTTTTAGTTGCTACATTGCAATATTTGTTCACAAGCCAGAGTCTGAAGTTCTCCTTGCTGAGGAGACATGCACTGCAAATAATAGGGGTGCAAGGGTAGAGGTCTATCTTGAAAAAAAAAAAAAAAAAAAAAAAGATAATAATAAATTCTCTTCTCTTTAAGTTATTCCCAACAGAGAATTACAATCTTTTGGATGTGTATGGGCTCAGCAGAGAAAGCAAGCTCAGGAGTAGAAGGCTCTGTGAGCCTCCTGATGACCAATAAAAGCAGAATACAGAATGAGTTGCTCTGCAATATGTGAAGAGAAAAAGTGGGTTGCTAAAGTGTTTTTGAGTTTTGGAGGTAGATGCTGAAGGATTCATGCAACCAGCAGTAAAACAATGGTAAAATTTCCAGAAGATATTGATGATAAAGCTCTGTCACAAACATTGCCTTAGCATGAAGTCATTGAATGTTAAACTTCATTATCATGGTTAAAGATGAATTAACCACTGACAAATGATGTCATCTGCCTTGCTTTAGAGCTCTTTCTGATGATTCCCTGTGCTGTTGCTCTTTTGTCTGTCACTGCACAGAGAAGATGCCTTTAGAAATAAGCCAGCTATGATTCCAAGGTCTCCTTCCTGAGCTATAACTACCAGCTCTGAGTTCAGCACCTGCAGGCACAGAGTAAATTAGTGTTTCCAAATTCACTACTACAGTATACCTTACATACTGAAGTTCCTCTGTCCCCTTTTTAGCCACTGTTCACCTTTGAGAAGTCTCCTTGGTCCTTGTTGAATAAAATCAGCACCAACACTGATCCCCATTGGAGCCTACCAGTAATATTTCTAAGTCCTGAAAAAGGATCATTAAGTCTAGGCATTTGTTGAGATTTCAGTCTATAAAATAACTTTTCTTGCAGTCCCAAGGGAACTCAGTTTTTTTAATGATCTTAATACGGAACCTCATTGAAGTCTTTCTGAAAATTAAATACATCACCTGGCCTGGCTTCTTTTTACCCATGTGCTCACTGACTCCCCTGTAGAAGTTCCATGGGACACAATTCCTCAGTCACAACCACAACAAGGATAGTGGAATGTAACTCAGATCAACCTTGCCTCATTGGATCATTACTCCTGTGCTTATATCCCAGAAGAGAAGTGGTAAAAAAGTGGTATCACATGAGGGAAGGAATGCAGAGAAGCGGAGTCGATGTAGCAGCAATTCAGTAGCATTTCACAGTGTCAGGGAGAGAGGAAAGACTGAAGGATCCTGGGCTTAGTCTACAGTGCAGTGAGAGAAAAACACCTTCACCCCCTTATCTACCCTCTTCTACATCCTCCCCCTGAGAGGCACAGGGGAATGGGAAATGGGGGCTGCGGTCAGTGTCTAACGTTCCGTCTCCGCTGCTCCTTCACGGCCACTGCCTGCCCCTGCTCCCCGTGGGGTCCCTCCCACGGGATGCCCTCCTGCCCGAACTGAGCCTGCGGGGGCTGCCCACAGGCAGCAGCTCTTCAAGAACTGCTCCCACATGGCTCCGTACCACGGGGTCCATCCCCCAGGACAAAACTGCCCCAGCACGGGTCCCCCACGGGTGGGCGGCAGCTCCCCCCAGACCCCCTGCTCCTGCGTGGGCTCCTCTCCACGGGCTGCAGCTCCGGCCCGGGGCCTGCTCCTGCGGGGGCTCTCCATGGGCCGCAGCCTCCTCCAGGCCACATCCACCTGCTCCACCGGGGGCTCCTCCACGGGCTGCAGCGTGGAGATCTGCTCCGTGTGGGACCCATGGGCTGCAGGGGGACAGCCTGCTCCACCAGGGGCCTCTCCACAGGCCGCAGGGGAACTGCTGCTGCCTGCCTGGAGCACCTCCTGCCCTCCTGCTGCACTCACCTTGGGGGCTGCAGGGCTGCTTCTCTCACAGTTTCTCTCCCAGCTGCTCTTGTGCAGCAGTTTTTTCCTTTTCTTAAATCTGCTCTCACAGAGGTGCAAATAACATTGTTATTGGCTTGGCGCTGGCCAGCAGCGGGTCCCTTTTGAAGCTGACTGGAGCTGCCTCTGGTTTGACATGGGGTAGTTGCTAGGCTCTTCTTGCAGCTCTCCTTCAGTTTACCCACTACCAAAAGCTTGCAAGGTAAGCCCAATACAAGGACTCACACAGTTTCAATAGAGTGGAGGAGTAGGATCAGTGTCCTGCTTCAGACACTGAGATGGAAATCCCAGGCAAAGACAAAGGATTTACCCAAAGTCATTACTGCAGGGCAGACCTGGACCCGTCCAAATGAGCAAAGTGCCCCATAGGCAGCTTGGGGATAAAAATGAAGATGCTGAACAGCTTTGCATGCCTGGCCCAAAAGTGCTGTGGAGTGTGTATTTAGTCATGGAGCACTTCCAATTGTCTTCTAAAATAGTGCTGTTGCTGCCCCACACCACAGAGTCCACAACAAGGCTGTTGGCAGGCCATGAGTGCAGACCTAAACTCCAGTAGCAAAGAAGGAGAAACCCGTTGCTGCATCGGATCTGAATTTTGAGATTACTCCAGAAAGAAAACAATGGACTGATATCTCTTTCAAGAAGAGGATAAAGAGACATTTTAGCAAGATAGTGGGAACCTACAGTACTCCCTGTGTGATGCCCAGCATTATGGAAAAGTCACTGACATCCAGACAGCTTTCTTGGTACTGTTACATGCTGCTCATTCATGTGGGTGCTAATAATATTGCCAGAAATGACCCTGAAGTGGTCAAAAGTGATATAAAACTAAGGACAGACTAATGATCATGTGATGTTTAGATATAATAAACCTTAGAAAATTTGGTTGAGTCTTAAAAAGAATCCTAACTACTTGTGTAATCAGGTTCTAAAATGGTTTCCCAGATGCAACAAGACAAAAATTAAACTTATTATTTTAATCTATCTACTTCAGTTCACTCGTTAATGAAATGGGGATAGCATTAGCTTAAGTCTTCAGAAGATCATGTGGTTTAATTACATAAATCTTTTGACATAATTTGATCATGAAGTTTGCTAAGTATTTTGCCTTACTATACACTCTAGTATATATACATGTATGTATATATACACATGATGTATTTTTATTGTTCTGTGATCACTTGTCATAACTCTGTTTGATGGCGTAGCTCATTGCTGATACGCAGTGTAAATTCCTTGACTTAGTGTCTGTTTTAAGTTTCTTCTAAAATATAGGTTCATTCTTATTGTATTGTTTTACCTTTTTTCCTTCATTAGAAAGAAGCAGAGATTGAATGCATTTTCTTCATTGTATACTTTGTAGCTTATCTGAGAATCTGGGTCTGATTTTGACATATCTCTTCCACCTCAGAGTGATCTCTCAACTGAACAATAAACAGGGCTTTAAATCTGAACATATGAATTAGCCACAGGGATTTTAAATAGACTTTTTGACCTACGACTGTAAAATTATATGTATTGTTATACACCTCTCTGTGGGACCGTTTGATCACTTTATTATTTATAGATTAAAGAACATTGTTGCTAATTAATACTGTTCTAATTGTTAGCAGTGTATACGTGCTTGCTTTGATGTTTTTTTGATCCTGTATTTTGGGGATTTCACTTACTACTTTTTTGGATGATTTGGGATTTTGGAACTTGTATTTTCAAGCCCTTGTTTCATTTTCTTATTACTGAGGTCTCCTGTTTTGTATCTTCTTTGCTTCTCATCACACCATTCTTTTTTATTTTTAATCAAGTCTTATGAAATGGGGCAGCCCCAATTAATTCCTTAATATTATACCAGTAGATTCACTTTTTTATTGTCTTTTGAAAAAGAGGATTAGTATAAAGGTTAATACTGTGTTACATATATCACATTACCATCATATTGTATCTTGTTAGGAAGTTTCCCATTTATTGCAATACAGTGGTTTTAGGATAATCATTAGGGGCAACTTGGAAGTCTGCTAATGTTTAAGTTGCTTTCTCTGATGAAGTGGTTCTCCTGCAATCTCTTGGATGCACACTTTTTATAGCAAGTACAGTCATAAAATGGGAATATCTCCCTTAGTTTCTGCCAGATGGCTATTTGGGTACCTAAGGTCAGACTGCATGATTGTACCAGTTCCTAACTGATCTTAAAATGTACATATAATTCGGTCCCAGTTTTTGAATGATTAGATCAGAAACCTATGACTTTAGCAGATTCCTAAGATAATAAGGTTACTGTACAGAACTTTGCATCACTATTTATACTCACTAACTTATGTGTTTCACAAATTCATTATGACCAACACGGACTAATTGAAACACTGTTGCTGGTTTTGTTGCTTGCTTTTTAATTTATTTAATGAACAGCATAAATTCAAGTTTTTCATCAGGAAAAAAAAATCTAGTTTTATAATACACCTGTCATTCAATATTTAGAACTCATATTCATCACAAAAACTCTTAATTTATATATAGAACATGATACCACATTTTTAAAAGTATAAAAATAATTGTACTGTATCTCTTACACAAGAATATTGTAGGGCATTAGGCAGACAACTACAGCTAAGTTATAATTAGTTCCATTGTGAGTTTCAGCTTCAAAGAAACTCAAAACTTCTAAGAAAAAATTCAGCTGACTCTACCAAGCTTTGCCTACATGTTATGGCCTAAATCCACTAAAAGAATTAGAGGTCTAACAGCTACTGTAAACATCTAAGTCCAAAATGTAGATCTTCAAAACCCCAGCTGAGCTGCTGTTTCACACCAGAGGAAGATAATTTTCTTCCCATGGCACCCAAATTTCTGCTAATAATGTTCTCTAGATATGTAAGACCACATCCAGAAAGACATGTAGGAATTAGGAAAATCTCTAGCAGGAATTAAGAAAAAAAATATATGTCTCCATGCCAAAATGTAATGCTGGAAATCTCCATTAAGCTGCCACCTGACCTGGCAGGCACTAATCACATCCAAGCAACATTCTTTCCTTGAAAGTTTCTGCAGGAAACATACAGCTTCTGTCTCTGTGGCTGTGATATACCTCCATTTTGAACTTAGTCTTGGCTCCTGCTTATGCCTAACTGGCATCTAGAAACTTGGTGTTTGCCAGTTAAATCTTCTGAGGTACGTCTGCACTTCTGGCTAAGAGAATGAAGGAATGGCTGTGTGTAGCCCTCACAGCTTTATTGGTAGCTTGCTGCCTGCCTCTGCTTTGGACCACTCTACCAGGCAAAGCCTGCATACATTTCCATGTCAGTCTGCACACTCAAACAGCGTTATAGGCAAGACTGCACCAGATTTCACAGAATCACAGAATCATTTAGGTTGGAAGAGACCTCCAACCCACACAAGACAAAGCACTGTCTCCCTCAGCACTGCCTCTGCAGGATTTGCACCCTTACGCATGTCCACATCCTCTTCATAACTCTGTTCACGCTATGCATCATGTGCCCTCAGATTTCTGCCATAAATCATCACTCTGGTAGGAGACAGAATGGAAGTCAAGGAATATTTCTGTTTTGGAGCCACAGAGGTACACACAGGTAGAATGTGTGAAGTCCAATCCAAAGGCACTACTAGCATATTGGAAAGATGCAACTCCACGTAGTGACGTTGGTATGGTTTCAGATTTAAAATGGAAAATGGAGCCCACCCACTCCTTCTGCTTTATTTAGCAGCTTAGGCTATTCTCAAAAGTGGATGGAAAGACCACGACAGACCCTCTGCATCCAAGCAAAATTCAAAGACACATCTCCCAAGACTGGACACATATTCATCCTTTCTTGTTCTCAGTGAGTCACTGTGGCTTCATCATGTCTTCTTCCAGAGGAGTTTGTGTTTAAGAGCTGGTGTAGATCTCTAATTCAAGGAGAGGGTTGAAAGGCGAGGTAAGTGCTTGCACACAGTTTCTCTAAGTGTTTATCTTATGGGTCTGCCTATGCAGCATGCTGAATTTCATAGAAAACATTTCTGAGTCCTCTCTCTTCTCACAATGCAGAGAGTGTTAGGGCATCTAGCTCAGACCTTGTGATCCCATTAAACAGAAGCATCACACAGTATTAAACAGAGCTCTGTACAGCTATACATACACTTGATTTGTCATGTGGCCAAAGAAAATACCCTTATTTTCTCACACTTCTCATCCTTGAAACCCCACAACGCTTCTACCAAAATTAAAAACCAAGTCATGGACAATTTGAAAAAAAAAAAAAAAAAAAAAGTGCAGTGAGTCTCTAACAGTGAAAAGCTGTTTGGTTTTGCACAGATCTGCAGATGATCTGCAGAAGCAGTGGAAGTGGTAGAAGGTAGAGATCAAGGGCAAAGCTCAGAGAAATTAGTGTAAAAACTTGCATCTAATTCAAAGACCCAGAATTTCATTCCCATTCTTACAGACCTTACTCATCCACATCCAGCCTTCAACATGTTAGTTTGCTCACTGTCTTCTTGTTTTAAAAGTCTGCATCCATTTTTTTGTAGCTAGGCATGTTTGCGGTGTGCGTCTACTCCACAAAACTTTTTTTTTTTTTTTTTTACAGTATCCTTCCATTTGACTTAGTCCACAAAGGGAACACAAAAACTTCTGTGGGAAGTAGAAGTGTAGAATGTACTAAAGACAAAAGTCCCATGATAATGAACAACACTAATGATTAATGTTTTTGCGTTCAATAACTTGTCCTTAATTTCCACTCCTTTCAGTTTAGTAAGGCTATTCAAATGAAATTCTTATATTTTCCTTATGGTGTAGAAGAAAATTGCTTGCTTATCTTTTAGTGGGGAACTCTGATAGCTGGTTGTGCTCTAACAGAAATGGAATTTAACTTTTTTTTAGTATTACCCATTAACTTACTGACACCAGCAGTTCCTCCAAAAAACAGCAAATTTGATCCTTTTCCCAGACACCAGAGTTAATAAATGGAGGGACTCTGGCTGAACTCTGTTCCCATTGAAGCTTATAAGAAAACTGTTAGAGAGGTTAATAGGAGCAAAGCTAGACCAGTGTTGAAGGCACTTGGAGATCTCTTATTACTTACACAACTTTCTCATTTAGTTGATTTTGCTTGTAGAAACGGAAAATTCTTTTGATATTTTGAGCTTTCAGGAATAAAGCTCCAATTTCCAATACAGCAAAAATCATACACCATTTCTTCAACTCTTCTGCTTGCATAACTCTCCTGCTCATATTTATAGTCTTGTTATAATTTGGAGAATTCTCGGAATGGCTTAAATTAAAATATTTCACACTTTTTTTTTTTAAGTAAAGAGGAATGCACAGTCTTTTCTAGGCTAAACCTTGTAACTAATAAAACATCAAAGAAAGATGATGAAAGAGATACAAAGATAGTATATGTAAATGTTACCAAGTGATCGTAGGTTGTAAGAGGAATTTAGTATAGCAAAGATTTGGAATTGCCAATTGAGGTTTACAAAAATGATCTGCTAAAATCTTACCTCTAGATTCACTAAGGAGCTTTAACTATGTATTTCCTTTTAGAATCCTTGGAGGTTGCCTATATATATCTCTGCCTCGCTGCCTAACTTCAGGGCGGCAGTGCATCTCCTGCATACACTATGCAAAAGGTGGCCCAGGCTCTCCTCTGCGGTGTGTTCCTCCAGAGCCAGGCCCCTAAAAACCCTTTCCTGGTGGCTCTGTGCAGAGCTCATGTTCTGCTGGGGTATCTGGGTACCAAGAGTCGTCTGTGTTTCTTGAGATCCTCCACCTGCCCCTGTGCTCACAGGGGAAATTGATAGAAATCTGCTGAGGGTAAACTGAGCAACTTTCAGCTCCTCTGCGTGATTGCACTGATCCAACTCCTCTGCCGTTAGGTGGTCATCAATCATTTTTCCACCTCACTTATGGCCAAATTCCAGTCTCAGATGTGCATTCACAAATCCCGTTGACGTCAGTGGTTAGTGGTGTACCAAAGGAGAAGAATTTAACTCTTTATATAGCTTACTCCACTCTCTGAAGGTTCTTTTTGCCTTTTCCTGAGGCAAAAAAAAAAATCCCTAATATTATCTTTAGGTTTAAACATCTTAAAACATTAAAAAAGCTGGCATCATATCTCCCAGGTATCTCTTCACTGAGCTGCCTGCCTTCAGACTTTCTAAAGCTGATGGCAATTCCTTTGCGTTCATGTGTTCTTTGGTATGAGATAAGCTGGTAAGACACAGGGTGCACTAGCAGACTTAGATTTACAGAAGCCACAAGGAAAAAAGAAATAATAATAATAATAAATAAATAAAATAAAATAAAATAAAATAACAATAAAGTTGGGATTTCATGGCTTTGGAATTGCTAAAAGAGAACTAGGAAAAGAGTTACATTTAAAAGAAAAAAAGTTACAAATATACAGTATTTCTGGGTAGCTTTCATTAAGGTCTCAAGTAATCCAAAGGGACATACCATTAGGGACTATGCTGGTTTATGAAAATAAAAGCTTATTTTAACTGACTGATAAATAGTCTAGGAACCGAGCGATCTTCCTTAGCATTTAGTTCGTTGGTGTATTTCTGAGGCCTAAGGGAAGTCCTGGTGAGTCTGTAGGTGTTTTAGAGGCAGATATAGCTCAGTCCTGTGTCACAGTCTTGCTTCACTGTAGAGTCTGTTCTCAAGCTAGACATGAAAATGATTTTAATTTCAAATGTGGTAAGTGTCCTGTCTAGCTTTTATATTCAGTCTCAACAACCATATTTATTGTTGATTCAATAATTCCAAATGAATTTTGGAACTGACTTGGGATGTGTGGCTGAAGAGAGAAGACATAGTTAATCTTCAGACTTCAGCTATTCCTACCAAGTAGTGTTACTAACATAGTCCTGCAAAGCTGGGTCACCAGGACAAGTCAGCCAATCCCCTGGATAATCTCATATATTCTCAGAGGTCATAAAGTATTTCATAGAGCATCATCATTCTGTAAGACGAAGAAAAGAAAGGCAAAAAAAGGAGAGGAAAATAAAGATTTGGTCATTCACGGCTCCCTTCAAGAATCTGGATTTCTTCTTTTCCAACACAGCTTACTATTAGCTGAACCTGATTCAGGGCCAACTGCTGAATCCTTACACTGTAGGCTGCAGCTCAAGCTGCACAGTAGTATCTTTACATCTGTGCCAGCTAGGGTTATTACTGAGTTTTATAACTTCTGCTATAAATAAAGCCTTGTCATCTAAGCATTCAATTTAAATACCCCTCAGTTTATTTTTGAACACTGGAAGTTAATAATAAATATCATCTTTGTTTTCTAATTTTTTTACTGAGTTGATTTAAATGCTCTTGACAGCTCCAATCCAATCCTCCCATCCAAGCTGACAAGCATGACATGCATCTCTGCATACAAGCTCTCAATTATGCATAATCCAATGTTTTCTAGGGTTTTAATTGAATCACTAGTCTCAAACTTGTTATTTTTAATTTACAACATTTGATTTCTGACACCGGCCCCTCTATGTCATAAATTATGCAGGAAAGAGCCTTAGTTGTGTGGGTGATTAAAAAAAAACTAATTAGGCATGATTAAAAAAAAAATAAAACAGAGACCTCTTAAATATGTGCATGATACCATGTAAGAGAGGCTTATTTCACTGGAAATGCCTCGGTGATTTTTTTTTAAAGAGATTTTGTTCAGTTCAGTACAATTTGATTGATTTTGACAGAAATGAAAGAAAATGTAGGATTTTTTCTTCCTGCATATATACCAGAAATTGCATTACATGGCCTGTTGATGTGAATTTCTCCCACAGCTCATTGAATGTAATTTTGTTAAGTGGGCAGGAAAATGAATATGAAGAAAACTGAATAGAATCCAACATTTTCCTTGGCACCAGCAGCAAAGCTGAGACATGGCATATATAGATATAAATATATGTATATATACACATGTGAGGTACAATTAGAGTTATTAACCTTTTATGCTTCAGCTAATAACAGCAAGGAAGCTGTGCAGAATGTTAAACACTTAAAGGTAGAGAACAGAAGACTGACACTTCTGCAAAGGCTGTAACGCTGTAGTAACACATTAAAGGAAAAGAATAATTCTAACTTCAATCAGCTTAAGAAGATGCAAGTGTACTTGCTATGTGAGCTTGCAGATGTTTATTGTTATTTCATGCTAACATCTTAAACCTGGCTATTTTAAACACAGTGTCAAAAAGAACATTATCTACTCCTTTTCTAATATGTTCTTTTTCCAACAACCTGGGGAAAAAAAGAGGAAGAATCATTGCTTCCCTCCAGCTGTGCTACATGATCTCTATGCTCTGAGTCTTGAGTCTGTACACTACAGACATACACAGTACAGCTGCTCTACCCCCCTAAATCAGGCTATGATGATAATATGAATGAACTAAGGAGGTGCTTCATCAGAAACTTCCAGTTCAGGAAAGAATATAAACTTCTCAGTGTTGGATCTGTACATAGTTCCAGCAATGCTACTCTTCCACTTGCATATAACCGTATGCTCATACAGTTTGCTGGATTAGGACCAAAGACTCAGATGGAGGTGCCTGAGGAAGAATTGGCAGATTTGTTACTCCTAATGCCCTTACCAGCTTTAAAAAATCATGGTGCTGATTGAAAATCCAGGACGGTCAGCTGATCCTCATCAAAACTCACTGTGAAATCTGTAGCTGAGATGACGTTTTCACCAGCTTCCAGAGGGAGGAAGTCATTCCAAAAGAACGGGCATCTTTTCAACTGCTGTTGTCCACAGAAACATGGCACTGAATACCTGTGCTCCTTTCCCCATCAGGAAATCCCTGCTCCTCCTGTCAGAAGGAACATTTGAAGAGCTGAGGGGATAAGAGAATGGAAGGTTGAGCCAACATTATTTTTAAAGAGTGGGCAAGTTTACTAATTCTTCACTGACATTTATAAGACGTCCAACAAGCCAAGAGACACTAATAACAGAAAGAAAAAAAAAATCCTTCCCTCTGGTTTAGCTGTCCTGGGGTGCCACCATGGGGCAAAAGGGCACTGAGAGACTGTGATAAATAGGAGCTGTGGAGGACCACAACTCTAAGTACATCTGTGTGGGTGTCCTCATACTTGCTTGCAGCAAAGCTGCCCTACTGATTCAGATGTTTAAGACAGACAATGTAAGTCAAAGCTGGTTAATTTTTTTTGCATGTTCAAGATGCTCATGAAACACTAATAAGCTATATATTTATATACATATTTATGTATAAAAACCTTAAAATATTTGTCAATATATTTTAATTGGTATTCAGACTGCTTTGGTTTGGATCAAGAGATATCACTGCTCATGCAGAGAAGAAAAGAGATCTGAACTCTCCTCAAAGTCAACTCCTTTCTCAACTCCTGAGAAAACTTTAAATCATGCCCTGGCAATGGAATTGATGATAAATTATGAGAATGGGATGATACCATGCTCAAACACTTGGCTGGCTCTTCCCATCTGAATGTCTCTCTGGACTGGCCAGAGATATGTTTTAAAATCTGAAAAAGCTCATATATTCTTTACAAATCTGCCTTCTAATTCTGAATTCTGTGGTCAGTTATTGTGCAAAGCCTTAAAAACTCAACAGGAAATGCTCATTACTTTTGCTAATCCAAATCCTAATTAAAGTGGATTTTACAATATAAATAAATTTAACCAAGACCCTTTTTTTTTTTTTTTCAAAAATATCCTCAAAAGAGAGAAAGCATGTAGCAGAGCAAGTAATCAGAAATTAAGCCATGCATTGTCAAAAAGCTCTTCAACCATTGTGTTCAAAGTGGTCATAAATCTAAGTTCTGTATTATAGTTGGCATTTGCTTTACTGCATAGTGATAAGTGGAAGAGGCAAGGGAGAAACCATTTCCTTCTCTTGTGTAGCCTACTCTCAAAAACTTAACAAAACAAAATCAAAACTGCAGAAGTGCTATAAAAATAATGGAGTTTGAGGAGAATTTGACAGTCATCATAATATTCTTACAACATCTTTCTGCCAGAAAGTTCCTAAAATAAAAACAAAATTTAAAGCAAAATAAGGCATAAGACTGGATCAGCTTCAATCCCTTAGTATAATAGGCAAAAACACATCATGTAAGTTTTATAATAAATATTTCAGGTCTTACCTTTAAGCTTGATAGGTATGCATTTCCAGAGATTTTTCCACAGCTTAATTCTTGTAATAGTTAGAAATCTTTCTCTAATTTCTCTGTGGACTCTTTCTAGTCAAATTTTCTATTTCCTACTTTTTCCTTAAGCACACCTCTTCCCTCTCGTCTTTACTGTTTGGAAGTACTTTAGGGCAGCTATCCTATTTCCTGTTAATTTTGCTTTGCCAGTTTTGATTAGTTTGTTCCTCTTTCTTTGGCTGAAACAAACCTTTCTAACTTTCCTTTTCTAACTATATGTAACATGATTTCTAGTATTTTTTATTTACTCTCTTTCACCACAATTCATTTCAGTCAAATTGGGATGTCTACAGAGTCATTTACCCTCCCTGAACTTGTTACCCTAAGACCCCTTTATGCTTAATGGAGATAAACTGGTGCTTTTGTGATGTGATTCTTCCGACCATTTGCAGACTTTTTTTCTTTTTTCTTTTTCCAAAAGTAAAGGAGATGCATGGTTGGAAAATGTTTGTTTCTCTCTTTCTTCAAAAAGAGTCTGATGCAACTAAGCCAGGTATAAACATAAATTGTAAACATCTATGTTTGACTGCAAGATACCTGCCCTATACATCCTGGCCTTTCAAACATGGCATTCTTTAGTGAATCATAACTTGGAGTCCTTGTTAATCTCTCCATTTAGTCCCAATGGCCTTTAGACTTATTCAACCAATTCTGTTTGGAACTGTGTTTCAAATTTGGTTCTCATTTCCTCAAAGCAAATCTACCTTTGAACATGAGAGAAGAAATAT
Source organism: Anser cygnoides (assembly GCF_040182565.1). NCBI lineage: Eukaryota > Metazoa > Chordata > Aves > Anseriformes > Anatidae > Anser > Anser cygnoides. Next base: position 138,992,423 of record NC_089873.1, read on the forward strand.
CACTTTTCTTCATTTAGTTTAGAATTGAAACCAGAAATTCACTAACACTATTTTTCCTTCCCTGTTAAGCAGAAGTGTTCACCTGTGTGAGAATTTATTTTTTATTTTTTTTAAATAAAACCAATTAAAAGTAGATGCTTGCAGAAGTTCCTAGGTCATAGACCCATGTTGCTTCTTCATTTGTAATATAAATGAGAAGGGTGCATATGTAAAAGAACCCATAGATAACAACTGTGTCAGTAACATCCTTACATTTTTGTATGGTTTCCAAGAGAAAGAACTGCTTCAAAATTCCATACTCCTTGCAAGCAACCTCTGACACTTGGCTTTACTGAGGAAAGGGATAATCAGTTTTTATGATGAAGCTGTAGATTTCTACCCTGTCTTGTATGTGAATTCAAGATCAGGCAAATCACTCATGGGACAATTTTATATAAATGCATTTGTTTATCAGAGAGCTCAACAAGATCATGAATAAAGACTGTCCATATTCAAATCTGCCAGCTGGAGGCTTCTCAGTGAGACTGGTTTATTCTATCAAATTTAATAGTAAGTGCGTGCAAATTTCTAGTTTTAGGGCTAACACCCATTTCTGTGCCACATCTGTTCCCATTTTTTACTCACCTGTCTCATCATGTCTTCAGCTGTTGTCCTGCTACTACATTCTGTATAGGATCTAGCACTCTGGAGCTTAAGATTTCCTAGGACCTCTGGATCAGCGGTAATACAAAGAACAAGAGAAGTTAATTTCCATAGAAGAATCCAAATAAAAAGGTGATCAGATTAGAAGACTTCAACAGAATGTAGTTATTTCTTCTGGATATTTTTGCACTTATAAAAATACATCACAGTATTCTATGGCGGAAATAAGGGAGACCAAGTTCAGTGTCAGTACAAAGAAAAATATGGGAAACAAACTGGACCTCTGTCCACTTCAGGTCAGTTTTTGAGTCCTTCCTGTGCTCTCACCTTTCCTAGGGTTGTGGCATGCAATTCAAATACCTTGTCTTCTTGTAAGGAGTGTTTCCACTTTAATTATGCCAGACACTTATTTGTCTCATGAGCTCTGCATACAGATTTTTTTCTCTCTATAGGAACATTAACAATCAACTGTCATTTCAACTGAGATGGAAAAAAGAAAAAAAAAAAAAACCTCAACCAATGCAAATAACCATAACTACAACTGCAAAGGCCAATGAAAATTAACTAACAGACCTTTTTCTGTGTTTCTTCAGTGAGAATTTGGATGCCCACATTCCTGCTGCTTGAGGACACTGCAGGGTGAAGTCTCTTTTCTAGTGAAGAATCTTAAGGGGAATGCAATCAATCCTAATAAGCATTTTTCTGTGATGAGAAGGAAGACTGTGGCAGCTAAATTCTCTGAGTTGCCTGAGTTATTCTGGAATAAATCACTCACAACTCCAGAATATGTTAGCTCTGTAAACCTGTCAGTCATGATCAGCAAATTGTTAAACATTAGAATACAGAAGAGCATGGCTTTGATACACAAGCCCTTGATATAGGTGCTGCAACTTCAACACCAAAGATGTATGGTTTCTGCAAGCATGTGAGATGAAATTTTATACCAAAAAGCCTCCACTATTATTCCTTGAAGACTTCTCAGCAAGGATTAGAATATACATATTTCATGCAAAAATCAGACATAAAAAAAACAAAATGACTCTTATTTATGAGTAGGGAAATTCAAAACCTAGAGCTGCAACCTTTACTTAATGCCAAGGCCATGAAAATGCAATGATCTACAGAAATTCACACTTTCGTCTCTGGGGGCATTGTTACAGGTTCATAAAAAGTCAAATTGCTGTTACTTGAGCTTGCAAATAATTTATACCTATCATTTGTCTTATAGTCCTAGCATTTGCCTGCTGTGCTGACCACCTACCCATGGATGTATGTTGTAGCAATCATGTTCTTGACACAGTCACTGGAAGAGAAGAATGTGTTATTTGAGAGTATTTGAAATGTCCGGGACTAACCTACCACACAAAAACTATAGGCTCATACATTGAAGAAAAGTATTTTTTTTCCAAAAGTATTATATCATGTATTGCCAAGTCATTTTTTTCAAATGTAAATACTGACTAAATAAAACTGTAAGGAACTCCTGCTTTGATTGTCACTTATTTAATTCCTCTTAGCAGTTAAACGAGCATTCAAAATCTTGTAAGAAAGAATTTGCCCACACTAGTAATCCCCATTAAATGCAAGCACGGAAGTACACTTTTTAGCAAATTTTCTATCCTTATTATTGACATTTCCATTATTTTAATGCTTTATGTGTTTTCTTTTCACAGCCTTTTCTACTGTAAATATTGTAATGTTATAAGTTAACATGAAGCAAAATATATTCACAACCATTATCAACTATATTGCAATAGACACATTTTTCTGATGTCTTATATACATTTTCCCAGCATTCATAGGTAGGGAATATTTAAATTAAATATTTTATATTATGCAGTGAAATCTATACTTTTCAGTGCCTATAATTTCCCTTTTCATTGCAGAAAAAAAAAAAAAAAAAGCTGAAATCTGAATTAGAATTCTCTCTGTTAAAGAGGCTATTTGCGATCACAACAGCATTTGCAAAACTTTGGCCAAAGGGACAAATGTGTCAATATCTTTCCTCTTTAAATGTACGTGATAGAAGTTAGACAGAAGAGAGGGATGGAGAGAGAGAGAGAGAGAAACTCCTAAGATCATCTAGTTTGTCCTGCCAATCCCTGTATCTATCATCTCATCTTGGAAAAATACTGTAGACAGCCTCTGGGTGTTCTCTACATATCATATTCGCAGAACAGGACCCAATGTTTTTGTTTTCTTATTACACATCACCAAAATGAGAAAACAAGAAAACCCTCTGAGACGAAACTAAAACAAAAGAGAACTACAACTGGCTTACCCAAAAAAGATCTGCAGAAGCTGGGTATCAACTGAGTTTTCCACCCATTCAATATCCATTTCTAATACAAAAGCTGATCTTAGTGAATTTACAATGATGTCAGTCAGCAAAGTAGAGTCCTATTTTGGGCACCAAGAGGAAAGAAACATTAAACTTTCATATAATAAAACATCAGGTTTAGAGAACATAAGGATCAAAATATTCTAATGTTTCCCTAGGTTTGGTTTAATTCATATCTGTGCCATCAGGAAAGTAGTAACAAGAATATAGCCTTGTGAATTGCTTCTGTCCCACTCCTTCCCCTTTCCTGGCAAATTCAGAAAAGAAAATTGCATCAAATCAAGTACGCTAGTATTTCCTCTTTGTTATTCAAATAGAGGCTGGGGCTGCTGAAAACAATTTATTTCCACATACATTTCAATCGTGTAATGTCAACTTTTATGGAAAAAAAAATCTTTACATTAAAAAAAAAAAAACAACTTGAATATTTCGATTTTCCATATGGATATTTATTTAAATGCCTGTCTCAAGTTTTTAAGAGCTCTTAGCACTGTTTCATTGTAGCTCCAGAGAACAGTAGTTGTGATTCAGTCTCATCAAAATGCTTTGTATCACAAAATAAAAAGTGTATTGGTCTTTACAATGACAAAAATATGATTGTCAAAAATAAAATAAAGCCCTTGTATAGCTGCATTCATTAATTTTCAAATATAATTTTGGTTAAGAAATGTCTGGATTGTACAAAAAAAAATCCATCTGTAGCTAATTGTATCACTATTATTGTATATAATCACGTATTGTATACACAAGGATGATCAAAGGGCTGGAGCACCTCTCCTGTGAAGACAGGCAGAAGGAGTTGGGGTTGTTCAGCCTGGAGAAGAGAAGGCTCCAGGGAGACCTTACAGCAGCCTTCCAGTACCTAAAAGGGGCCTACAGGAAAGCTGTGGAGGGACTCTTTACCAGTGAGTTTAGTGATAGGACAAGGGGTAATGACTTTAAAATAAAAGAAAGATGGTTAGGGGGAAATTCTTTACTCAGAGGGTGGTGAGGCATTGGAACGGGTTGCACAGAGAAGCTGTGGATGCCCCATCCCTGGAGGTGTTCAAGGCCAGGTTAGATGGGGCTTTGAGCAACGTGATCTAGTGGGAGTTGTCCCTGTCCGTGGCAAGGATTTGGAATTAGATGATCTTTAAGGTCCCTTCCAATACAAACCATAATATGATTCTGTGCAACACACATGCAGACACTTCAGCTGAAAAAAAAGAAAGAAGAAAAAAAACCTCATCAATTACAAGCTTCTCCATTGATAAATTCTGAAACTACATGGACCAGCACTGTAATGAAAATTCAGTATGAAATCTGAAAATGACTTTGGCCTTTCCTCAGCCTGTAAAAAGAACTGAGTGACTTCCAGACCACCAAGAGGCAGGTTTTCAGCCTAAGGAGCACTTTGCATTTCACCCACAATGAGAAACTCATTCCTCACTGGCAAAAGCTAAAAAGACCATAAGGACATAAATCCAAAGCCTTGTGAATTTAATTGAAAAAATTTACAATGGAGTGAAGAGGCTGAGGAGGATCCAGACCTGAACAATTTAAAGTATGTCTTCTGATTTGTATTTTAAGCCTAGGAGTGATGGAATGGAAAGTATATATTATATGTGTATAAGATATGTTTAATATAAAGTCTAGGCATATCTTTGATTAAGTTATTGGAAATGTATAAAAGCAAAAGCAATGCTAAAATATAAAGCATGTACTCATTTATGCTGGTATATGCATGAGCATTCACTGATAATACTTTCCTGAAGTTTCTAGACAAGCAGTAATAGAAAACAGTGATAAATATCACTTACTAGTCTCCCTTCAGTGATTTCATATCCAAAAAATTACAAAACAGCAAAATACAAATTTACACTTTCAATTTAACTTTTGCTTAAGACAGCCAGATGTTGGAGCTTCAATTCACATAGGTTTCCTTCCTACCAAATATTACTTAATGACAATAGCTAATAAAATGAAAGCAAATTAAAATGTTTTCTGTTTTCAGATGAGATGTGTCTGGTTAAGAACGGCTGAAATTGCTACCAAAGATATTTATTTTAAATGCTTGAACTAATGTTGGTAAATGCTACTTCTGCTAGACAAAAATAAAATAAATAAATAAAATAAAATAAAATAAAATAAAATATAAAATAAAATAAAATAAAATAAAATAAAATAAATAAAATAAAATAAAATAAAATAAAATAAAATAAAATAAAATAAAATAAAATAAAATAAAATAAAATAAAATAAAATAAAAAATCTGAGCAAAAATAACACAACTTTGTTCATATAAACAAGAAAATTCTGTGATGAAGTAAACTGGAGTCCCTGAATACATTTAACACATTCGTCTGAGTACAAAACTACATTGTCCATATTAATGATGGTTTGGTGCTAATAGGTTTTCAGATAACACACAAAACATAAAAAATTATATTTTAAGAGTACAGAATAATGAATTTTTGGACTATTTCACCCAAACATACTTACTTTTTCAACTTTGAAATATTTCTATAAACATCATAGTTCTCTTCAGTCATGTAAATTGAAACCTTTGCCATAGAATCCTCAGCATTATGACCCACATGAGCAGGGATAGTCCATTCTTCCAAAAACAGAATATCTAAAATACTCTTTAAGAGTACATGTAAGGATTTTCTCATGCTGAGAATTTCACAAAGTGAAATGCATGTGCTTTTCTATACACTCTCATAACTAAATACTGTTAAGAAAACATAAGACAACTGTGGTTCTCGAAATCAGACAAAATCACATCTGGCTGCATTCATACCTTATTACTCTTGATACACATCTGAAGATCCATCTGTATTTACACTACTCACTGTAAACCCTAAGGAGTTAACTGAAATTATTTTTATGTCCACTCAGTACATATGGTAATAATGACAATATTGCTTAACATGTTATTACATTGGTAATTTTATTCCTTTATTGATTACCCTATGGAATGCCTTAGTCCCTTAACAGGAGGGTTTGGTATCAATGACAGTGCAGTCCCTGTGGCTTAGTCTCCTCCAATGAGTGCACCCTGATCCAGATTTACAGCCTAGTGCACCCAGGTCTGCTAACCTCATTTTCAGCATCCACTCTACTAAGTCACTTCAGGTTCATCACATTGAACCATAAAACCATGGATCTGTAGAATGGCTTGGACTGGAAGAGACCATGAAGATCATCTAATTCCAAAACCCCTGCCATGGGCAGGGATGCCACCCACTAGATCAGGTTGCTCAGAGCCCCATCTAACCTGGTCTTGAACACCTCCAGGGATGGGGCATCCACAACTTCTCTGGGCAACCTGTTCCAGTGCCTCACCACTCTCTGAGTGAAAAATTTCCTCCTAACCTGTAATCTAAAACTCCCTTCTTTTATTTTAAAGCCATTACCCCTTGTCCTATTACTATCTGCCCAAGCAAAAAAGTTGCTCTCCATCTTTTTTATAAGCCCCCTTTAAGTACTGAAAAGCTGCAATAAGGTCACACCTGAGCCTTCTCTTCTTCAGACTGAACATCCCTAGCTCTCTCAGACTTTCTTCACAGGAGAGGTGCTTCAGCCCTCTAACCATCTTTGTGGCCCTCCTCTGGACTTGCTCTAACAGGTCCATATCCTTCTTGTGCTGGGGGCCCCAGACCTGGATGCAGGACTCCACGTGGGGCCTTACATGGGCAGAGCAAAGGGGGACAATCCCCTCCCTTGAACTGCTGGCCACTCCTCTGTTGAAGTAGCCCAGGTTGCAGTTGGCCTTTTGGGCTGCAAGCACGCACTGCTGGCTCATGTCAAGATTTTTGTCCACTAGAACCCCCAAGTCCTTCCCTGCAGGGCAGCTCTCAATGTGTTCTTCTCCCAGTCTGTGCTCATGTCTGGGATTGCCCTCAGCCAGGTGCAGCACCTTGCACTTTGACTTGGTGAAACTCATGTGGGCCTACTTGCCAAGCTTTTTCAGGTCCCCTTAGATGGCATCCCTTCCTTCTGTTGTATCAGTTATACCACTCAGGTTGGTGTCATCTGCAAACTTGCTGAGGGTGCACTCGATCCCACTGTCTATGTCATTGATAAAGGTATTAAACAGTACCAGTCCCAAGACAGACTCTGGGTGCGACCTTCAAGCCAATTCCTTATCCACTGAATGGTCCACACATCAAATCCATATCTCTACAATTTGGAGATCAGGATGTCATGTGGGACTGTGTCAAAGGCCTTACAGAAGTCCAGGTAGATGACACTCATCATTCTTCCCTTGTCAACTGATGTAGCCACTCCATCATAGAAGGCCACCAAATTGGTCAGGCACAATTTACCCTTGGTGAAGCTGTGCTGGCTGTCTTGGATCACCTCCTTGTCTTGCCTGTGCCGTGACATTGCTTCCAGGAAGATCTTATCCATGATCTTCCCAAGCACAGAAGTGAGGCTCACTAGTCTGTAGTTCCCCAGGTCCTCCTTTCTACCCTTTTTTAAAATGGGAGTGATGTTTCCCTTTTCAGTCACCAGGGACTTCGCCTGATTGCCAGAGCTTTTCAACTATGATGGAGAGAATTTTGACAACAACATCAGTCAATTCCCTCAGGACCCTGGGATGCATGTCATTGGGTCCCATAGACTTGTACATGATCAGTTTCATCAGGTGGTCTCAAACCTGCTCTTTACTTACAGTTGGAGGGACTTTGCTCCCCCAGCCATCTTCAGGTTCAGGTAAATGACAGATAGGGGAAGCCTGACTGGCAGTGAAGACTGAGGCAAAGAATTTGTTAAGTGCCTCAGCCTTCTCCATATCTGTTGTTACCAGTTCATCCTCCTCATCCTTCAGAGGGATACGCTCTCCCTGGCTTTTGTTTTCTGAGCAATGTGCCTATAGATCCCTTGTTATTTTTTGTATCCCTTGCCAAGTTCAGTTCCATCTGTGCCTTGGCTCTCCTGATCCCATCTCTGCACATCGGGACAGCATCCTGTTCACTTCCCAGGCCACATGTCCCTACTTCAGTGCCTGTGCATTTCCTTCTTGTGCCTCAGTCTGACCATCAGGTCCTTGCACTGCTATCCTGGTTTTCTGCCCTCCCTGCCCACTTTCTTACACAGGGGATGGAGAGTTATGGTGCTCCAAGGAAAACATCCTTAAAGAGTTGCCAGCTCTGTTCAGCTTCTTTGTCCCTGAGAAGAGTGTTCCAGGAGATCTCATCTACTAGGTCTTTAAATAGCTTGAAATTCACTTTGGAAGTTCAGAGTCCTGACTTTGTTCTTTGTCAGGCCCATATTCCTCAAGATCACAGACACAACCAGGGTGTGTTCGCTGCAGCCCAGACTGCCTCCACTCTTAACCTCTTTAATAAGTTTGTCTGTACTGATGAGCACAAGGTCCAATAATGCTTCCCCTCAGGTTGGTTTGTCTAATACCTGGACCAGGAAGTTATCCTCAATGCACTCTAGCATTGCTGTGTCACTTACAGCCTGCTGTGTGACTTCTCCAGCAGACATCGGGGTAGTTGAAGCCCTCCATCAGGATGAGAGCGTACGAGCATGATGCTTCTTTTAGTTGAAGCAAGAAGGCCACATCAACAGGCTCCCCTTGATCAGGCATCTGGTAGTAGACCCTGACCACAAAATATCTTTATTAGTGTGGTCCTTAACTTTCACCTATAAGCTCTCAACCTGTCCATAGTTGTTTCTCAGAGGCATCTCTTCACAATCAATCCCTTCCCTAACATAGAGGGCAACACATCCTCCTTTTCATCCCCGTCTATCTCTCCTGAAGAGATTTTAGTCCTCTATTCCAGTATTCTAGTTATGTGATCCATCCCACCATGTTTCCATGATAGCAATCATGTCATATTTGTTTAATTGCATCATGGTTTCCAACTCCTCTTGCTTGTTTCCCATGCTGTGTGCATTGGTGTAGAGGCATTTCAGCTGGGCTATCAGTCGCATCACTTTTCCAGAAGAAAACTTTCTGATTGCTTTGTGACAGTTCACATGTATTTCCCCGTTGATTCTCAAAGTGACAGTGTTGCCAGGATTGCTTCCTTCACTCAAGAGGTATGATCTGCATCTGACCAAGCCCTAGTTCTTGCTGGGGTTTAGGACAGTACACCGATGCAGTGGCTAAAAGTGATTGATTATGAAGTGTGTGTGTCCTTACAGATCTCTGTGTACAAATGTCCTGCACCCACCAACAACTTTGTCTGGACATTCAGTCCCATAAAATCTTCATTTCTAAGCTTTCCATCTCATATCAAGTCATGATCTGATGGGCTTTTACTCCTTACAGCTGCAGTCTTGTTGCAGGACCTGGGATGATGGGAGACAGTCCCTGCTGTATTACCTAGTCCTCAGAAGTCAGCAGCAGGTGTGTGAAGGGACACTGTTTCTATCAAAAGATGACAGAGAACAATGGAGACAGTTGCCAAACACTGCAATGTCTGTAGATTCTCCATAGGCAGATGGGCTCCAAATGAAGACCTGCACAGAGCTAGTATAGCCCACAGTGGTTCCAAGACTTTTTCCTCTAGAAGCACCTTTCATTAAGCTGAAGGAGAAAACTGGCACTTGTAGAAGATCTGCCACTTATTGAAGACTGAAAATGAACCTGGAAGTTGGCTGTGTTAAGATGCTGCACTTTTTTGGCCAACAGCTTCAGGGTTATCAATTCTTGCATTAGTTCTATAGTGCATAGAAGCTCGAAAGAGAACGTATTCTGTGGATTACTCACCAGAGGGTAGAAAATGCAGACATACCCCACATAAAGTTTACTTTCCTGAGAACAGTGCTTCAGTTTCTTCTCGGGTCATGATAATCATGTGCCCACACAAAAAGCATGCTAGTATGTCTATCACAAAGGTCTAAGTCAGCTGTGAGTCTGTAGTTCATGTCTTTGCTAAAGAGCAGAGATCAATTACTTCTGTGAAGTCAATTGGCCAGATAGGTGCTGTTGGCAAGATGTGACATTCACCTGTTTGAGCAAAGCAATTACCTTCTTCCTCTAAGACTTTACCAATGGAGTTTCTATGCATAGCTTTTAACTTGTCTGATGAAATCATATGTTCTGCTAGCAGCAGCTGATTTCAGTCCATGCATAGCTGTGATAAGATGTTTGTCCTTCATGCATTTGGCAGGCTGGGGGTGATGGTGGGGGAATACTACAGCCTACAAAAGTCTCAGGATACCAATGTAACAAGTGTTTCCCATATTACCGTGGAAGGAAGAGCTCTGAAAGGATAAGACATTGTTTTCAGGTATTATCAGCTTGCTGTCATCCAGAGAGCATGTATGTCATGACCAGACCCACGAGATTAGACAAAGTACAGAAGTTTTACTCTTTCTTATCAGAGCTGTTCTGGGGGACATAATGAAGTAAATAAACTGAAAATTAATAAAAATGTCAAATGCTTCAGAACCAGCTAGATCAGGTGATATATCCCACATTAAAGCCAGCATCTATGATTCTGTAATGATTCTATGATAAAGCCAGCAGGCTTTGGCTCCAACTGGGACCTTGATGGTTTCCTTTTTTCACTCAGACTACCTTCTTACTTCACATTTTATTTATTGCCACATTTTGTCCAGCAAACACTCAGTGCTGAGGGATCTGACAGAGAAGGACTTCTCCCAGTGCCTGAACTTTAATCAGTGAGCTCTACACAGCTGTAGAAAATATAATTATATCATAACAACCAGTTCCATATAATTCTTGGTCATGGATGTAGGCCACACTTCCTTCTGACCCAAATGAACCAGTATAAAAATCAACAGAGAAGTGCATGTTTATGTTTGTATATCTTACAGACTTGTATTTTCTTCCTTCCCAGATACATATTACTGTAGTTATAAGTACTTAACATTATTATGCAAAACTTGATCTCAAGTCATGGACATTTTTTAATGAGCTAGAAGAGCTAAAACTGAGTAGAAGTACTGGAATTCCCTACTATGCATACATCTCATTTAAATAAATTACTATTTCTGATGTTGATGCAGCTGCGACTTTAAATTAAATAGTGTTTTACAAGTAATAACTCCTAAAATTATATCTGAATACATAAAGCAGACCTGACTGGGATGGAAGTATTTAAGTGTCTGAGATATGACTTTCCTAAACATGAATATAATCTAAGCTATAAATAAATAAATCCATATTAGAAATTGCCAGCGTTGGTCCTGAAGAACATTTGGAGGCAATTGAAAAGCTGCTCCATAATAAAATCACTCTCTTACGTATGTGCAGTGTAGCCTGAATGTTGCAACATCCTCCATGTGCAAGGTTTTTATTTTTTCCTTTTTTTTTCTTGTGTTTCTGGAGAGCAACCCAAGAATTTCATTAGTCTTCCAGTTTTGCGGAGGAAATCACTTAGTGTTGACCAGTATTATCAAAATAGATAGATAGATAGATAGATAGATAGATAGATAGATAGATAGATAGATAGATTTTAACCCATAATATCATCTCATGTATGCTCGTGAAACACTGTGGAGAGCAGAGCATGGACTCGGTTTAGACCCTAGACATAATGACCATATCCCAAAATACAACGTTACCTTATTCTAAGCAGAGGAAGGAGTTTGTGGGTTTGAGATACTCAGCGGCTTCAGGATGGACTTTTTCTCAACAGTTTTAGTCATCCAGACTAAGACTAAGGGTTAAGTTTTATGTGACTAAGTGAGGTATAGGCTCTGTCTATATCTGATAGGGGAAAACAGGCATTTCTAGGGTACATCCATCTTAAAATGATGTCTCAAGATACCCATAAATGAGAAGAGGGATAAGCCAGCAACTAGAGGTACGTTTTACACCAGACACAAAATTTTCGGTAACTGGGGCAGATGAATTATGTCTTTTCAGGCAAATATACGTGTTCTCCTTCCTCATTTATCAGCCTTACTCACCAATAGCACCAGTGCAGGATGAAGTGTTCCCACCAGTAGCAACTCAATTCACTGTCTACACAATAGCTGGCTACTGTGAAGAAAAGTGACCTGTAGCAATTCATAATCACATAACTAAGAACTGCAATACAATACTGCTGCCTGAGACAGAATGAAGCTTTTCCAGGAAACCACAAGGTGGTTTTAAGTGCGTTGAGGTGTTGGAACAGATTTTGTGAGATACTTTCTACATACTGGGGCTGTGTGTTTATGGTATGCCATGACTTACTGCAAAGGTGCCCAGCAATCTCATCTGGAAACAGCTTCTTTATTTTTACTGGGGTACCAAAGCAATGGCCTTATCAATTCTTTGGTAATAGACGTTAACTTTCATTAATCTCATAAGCTATGTAGAATGGCATGGCCCATGTACTTTGTAATATTAGCAACAATCTTCAAACCACTTTGAATGTGGATATTAATCTACTAAAAAAGGGGGAAGGAAATGGGGGGGGAGGGGGGGGGCAGCCCAAAGTGAAGCTAAATTCTCTGCAGTGTTTTAGATATCTTCATGAAGGAACTTTACTTCACATACCTGGAGTTATATTAATTATTATTAAATCTGTTACCTCCCACACATCTCTTTGGGACATACAGATTTGGGAAGAGTTGGGTCCTTTTTGCTGGGTTCAAACTTTGACATGTTTGCCTGAGTAACTGTCTAATTGGTGATGTGACAAGAGATGTCAGTGCAGCCACAACAGCTTTTCCAACAAAAACATTCCTTAAATTTATTATTATACATATATCTTATCTGAATTCAGATTTGTAAAACAATTAGAAACAGAAATAGGCATTCATTCACTTTTGTAGAGCAGATCTGTGGGAGAAGGGGGTTATGCATGACATGTTCTCTAGACATCGATAAACTTTATTTGAAGGGCATCTAGAAATACTGCAGGATCTCTCCTCACCTATTTCTTATTAGTAGTTGTGTAAACTGTATATATAATTAACCAGCTGCAAACTACATAGCATTATTTTGTTTGTTTTTTTTTGTTGTTGTTGTTGTTTTGTTTGTTTGTTTAAATTTTATTGTTTACCTCTATTTTTTATTTCTTGCCCTTACCTACCACAGACTGAGATTCTCTGCAGGAAAGCAGAGCTTTCCCCTTTGCCAAACTGAAGAATACATGGTTCTTCCATGCCACATGTACCAGTACAGTTTGAAATCCAGACACTACAGGAAAATGTGCTCTTACATAAAATACCTTGTTCTCTGTATCACCTTGTTGCTGCGAGCTCCATGCTGGCAATCGCTGATTAACTCAGCCCCAGCACGTCTGAAGTGAATCACAATGTGATGTTTGATTCCTCAGCAACATTTCAAAGGGACCAGATTTTTGCTTTTAACTACAATTTAGGTAACTAAATGTGAACATACTGTAAGGTTCAAATAATATACTGTACATTAGACTCCCAGCTGCAGCCTTATCATATTATCCTCTATAAACTTGGCTCAGAATCCAGAGGGACTCTAGACTGCTTAATATTCAGTTAATTTCTGTTTTGATTGGAAAGACGAAAGTAAACCTTTTGGAAATTAATTCATCAATTCAAACTGCATAACAGGCTTTATTGAAATGCAGTCTGCAATGTTCTTAAGTCAGCCTCATCACTGAATGTTGGGACTTATCTTAATTATGGTTGGTTGTAATACTATACTTATATTAATAATGTTCTTATGTTAAAGAGATTTTTTTGACCTTTTGGAGTGCAGAAATCAATGAGAAGTTGATAAAGCCAAGTTCATTGCTGCCTAAAGTAAAGCAAGCCTGATTTGTTTACTTACCTAAGCCTTCATCTGTCAGACCCATTCTGAAATGATTTATAGACCTCTACCCAATGAAATCATTTAAAGTAGATTAGATTCAAGGAACAATCACCTCTAATATGACAAGCTGATGGAGGCTGACAGGTAACCAAGTTGCTCTGGATGGCAAACAAGTTCCTGAAATTCTGATTAAATTAAAATATTAATGGTACCACTGGGAAAATAAGATTGAATCATGTTAGGCGAATTCAGTATTAGAACCAAAATGCAAATAGAGAATCGCTCTGTGTGAAGAAAGCCAGCTGAGGTACCAAGGGAAGTTACCTCCAGTAAACGAGAGAGCAGGAAGTGAATTCAAATGAAAAGCATTGTGTCAAGAGCTCACCTTCACCTTTTTGAGGTCTCTAAAACAACAAGGCCTAACAGGCTCTGGGGTTGGTCTGAACACTTTTGAGAGGTTACATATTTATTTGGACTTGCAGCATAGTACTAATGAACAAGTCTTGCTTTCCTAAGGTTATAAGGTTATTCTTTGAAGCACTGATCCATGCTTTTTTCCCCTTTTTTCATGTTTGTTTAGTTTCTGTTTTCAATCCTGTACATTAAGTGGCTCTGGCTGTTCTATAATTGCTATATAACTAAATGTATTGACACTGCCTGCTTTGGGATCTGTATTAATTTTGACATACAGGGTAATTAAATGTGCTATTCGTCTCACGTGCATTAAAGGAACAATAGATGCCTTATCTGCCAGACATGTTGAAGTGTGCAATTACAACACGTTAAGAGTAGATGTACTTTGCTTCACAACACCTTTTATTAAGGTCCTTTTAAATATCTTTAAATGTTACTTAATGGCAGATGTGAAGTAAAGACTATCCATCATAAGTCATACTGATGGGATTTATCTCACCTCACTTTAGACAGAGTAGACATCTTCATCTGATCTAATTGTCTATCCCCCTTTTCAGTCAGCAGAGAGAAAGAGCTGCTTAGAGTTTGCCAGTTACCTAATCTATTTTTGATGTTTGCATTTGTATACAATAAACTGCAACCTGGACACACACACACACACACACATCAGTCTGTATCTTCCAAAAGGAAAAATGTTGGTACAGGCAGCAGGAAGCACCTAGAGGAAATGGTAACTGCACTCACGGTGCCTCTCTAAATACTAAAGTGGCAATTTAGTTTCAGAGCCACAGAGTTTTCCTGTTATTTCCCAACAGGCACTATATAAATTATAGTGGCCATGGTCAGTCCAGTGAGACCCACAACTAGGGGAAGAATGTGATTAACAGGAAAACAAAACAGCAGCTAGACACAGAGTGAAAGAGCAGAGCCTCCCAGAGACTTTGTCTACCAGGGAGGTTAGTATTTTGCAGGGGAAAAAAAAAAAAAAAAAGCAATATGGAAGCAGCACAGTGAAGGACAGAACATGCATAAAGAACTGACTGTGGTGGGGTAATAGAGAAAGATCTAAAGATTTTTAATCATCTCAGTGGGGGAAAAAGGTCAAGAAGAGCGTACTGAGAGGAGAATGCCCCAGACACTGGAAGAGCTCACAAAGGTGTTTAATGAACTTTGTGACTCCAGAAAAATTGAGGTGATAGAGAGATAACAATCTGGGGATTTGGGCAGAAGAGGAGACTATCTACCATTGTTTTCTGACACAAAACCAAGAAGAGAGGTATATATTTACATTTCACTGCTTCAAACAATGGCTAACACACTGTTAGGTTAACAGCCTATTCAGTTTTAGCTGGACTGTCAAGGCAACTGTAGTGTGATCTCAACCACAAGACTAGAGTGAAAATTAGAAGAAAATGAAGCAGGTCAGTTAAGCCAAAAGAGTTGGAAATGTAGCCTGGGGAACCACAAGGACAAAGTTCAGTGCAGGAGAAAGAATAACTCCTCCATTGCTTGCTTTATCACATACAAGAAATATAAGTAAGATAATCAGCCTGATGACCAGCATGATGGACGTTGGAGAATAGAAACAAAAAAAAGCATACTTTTGGGGTGACTTTTCTACTCTTATATTCTGGTTTGAGAAAAGAATTGGACCAAAGATGAAAACACCAACTATTAAAGAAATAAAGCCATCCTGCTCACTACTGGAATAAGAGAGGGATTATAAGAAGAAGAAGGAGGCAGCACAAAATCTACCTGTAAATATATTACTTGAATGTTATCTGTCATTTCCCAAACTTGTAGGTGCTTTGGTAATGCAGAAAAAGTTTAAGTTTAGAAATAGCAAAGTCTTTGTGTTCTTACCAAGCCCATGGCAGATGAAAAAAACAGAATATGGTACTGTATAACCTATACTAAGAACATCACTAGGAAAAAAACTCTAGCTATTCAGAAGTTTAACTCATACCATTAGGGAAAATGATGGTACAGCTCACAAAATGCACATTTTATGTATCTTTCCAGTGTCTGAAACAAATTCTCAAACATCTGTGAATCATTATTTTCACAGTTCAACTACTTTTGTCTATACAAATGTGGCTCTAAGATACAGGAAAATCTCCTGTGGCCAAATGGGAGAAGTACAATGGGAAAGTACAGTTTTCCTACAATCACTCACCCATAGTGACTGTGCTGTGTTGTAAACTGTGATGGAAGAATATGGCCAAGGCTCAAAAAAAAAAAAAAAAAAAAAAAAAAAAAAAACAGGACCAAGTCTTCACCTCCTAACAATGTTAGAAACCACATTTCTCTAAAATTTGAAGTCTGTTTCGTCATTACTTGAGAACTCTGAAAATTATTCAATGTCCTTGGTTGCCTGAACAGATATCAGGTTCTGTGAAGTCTTCATTTTTATAAAACTTGACCTTTAGGTACACTTTACATTGTAGTAATGGAAGAGTGTGTATAAGGTATTACTTCTAATCTATCTACACCTCTGATAATCAGGTTATTAATTACTTCTTCATTAATTTTGGTCCTATCCCTGTTTGATGTGTTGTCATACAGTGATCATACAGGACAGTTCTATAAGACTATTTTCTCTTAAAAGTTTCAGAAAAGAGGTAGTAGTGAAAGAGGTCTGTTTGGTTTAAAATGACAATATTCCGCTACTTTTATGCAATAGAAAACTGAGTATTCTTTGTACCAAAAGCTATATATCTCAAAAGAGCTCGGTCATAGCTAAATATGTATCTTCTGTTTGTTATAAATTTGATGGTTGTCATATATGTAAGCTTTTTATGTGTAATCATAGAAATAATCAGGGTTGTATTTGTTTTTCTCTGCATTCTACAACACAAATTGCTAGTATATGGTTTGCCACATGGTTCCTATCTTTCATATACTCGACCCATGCGTAGACCAAAAACATTAAAAACATGTGAGTAGCGGTTGTTGACACTGGGCAAATATGGAATCCATATATTAAATTTCAACATCAACTATGCAGGCCTGAATTTCCTGCAGCTTTGATTCTAATGCCCTAGTAATGTTTATGCTATCAATATTAGCTTACATAACATAACGGCTTTGGACCTGAGGGGTGGGTGAGATTAAACTGCTTTCCATCCTAGCAGAAAATTTTCTAGCTTTCTCTAGACCTTCAAATACTATGAGACTGCTTCATGGAAATATAAAGAAGACCTTCATTCATAACAATATCCTAACTTTGAGCTACCTTGGCTTGTGACTCACTTTCTATGGTGCATTTCAAACAAATAACAGTCAAATAGTCTTTCAAATGGCAGATTTTTCATTTATTTTTATTTTTTTTCCTAATCTTACCATCTTGTGATTTACCTTGTCACTTATCCCTGGAGTATCTGTGTGTTTAACATAAAATCAAGCACAGTAGCCTCAAGACTCATTCCTTGTGGACTTTTCTCTTGGAACAAAATTCAGCTTAGAGTGTTTGTTGCCAGATCTGGTAATGCAGGTGGGGAATCATGAAGAATACTGGAGTTCTCTGAATGCCTTTTGTGGAAAAGTCTCTTTTAAATAGGGAGGCCTCACAACATTTCTTAAGGCAGGCAGGTTCTGGTTCAATCTGATCTTGTCTCTTACTAGATCTTGAAAACAGGGAACAAATCCTTTTTCTTCAATTGCTCCATCCTCAGTTTTGTGATCTAACCCATGAATTAGACTTTACTTTAGCTTCAACTTGTTCCATAAATTCTTCTGAAAATTAAAACTGAATTCTGAGCCAAAAGCTGGCATCAGAAGATGACTGGACATTCGAAGTACTTGAGCATAATCTCAACAGAACGGGAGGCTCTGAAGAAATGAGACGTGTTGCATCAACTGTAGGCTTTTGCTTTGGTTTTACATTCCATTCAGTAAAATGTGTTTGTACAGCCAAGAGGTGACAAATGCACACATGCTGCAGCCAAATCACTGTCTGAAAGGACAGGACAAAGTCCATGAAGGCAGATGGGGAGAGATGTTCCTGGAAACTGGTATTCTCAATTATGCAAAGCCCAGCAGGACTTTGAAATTTTGGATGTTACTGACAAGTAAATGGAAGTTGTAGGCATCATCTCAAGCAGTTTCTGAGCTGCATCGAAGTAGCCTGGCCATGTTCTGCCTGACAGCTGTTCTTCATCTACTCTGCCATTCATGGCATGATGACATGACAACAGTGGAGTTGCCATACCAGTTAGGATACATAACTGAGTACTGCTGGGATAATACCAGCAGCCAAGACCTTGCTGTCCTTCCAGAAGTCTCCTGAAAATGCTAAAGAGACCATTAGTCCCACCTGTGACATGACCCAGGAGGCTAGACCATACCGGGATAATACACATCAGCTTCCATCAGCCTGGAGTGAAGGCTTTGGTGAAGAGCAGGGCCCTAGAAGTGCTGCACACACTGCTGCTGGGGCAAATTTGCCTTTGTACTGTACTGTTGATGTTCAACTATCCTCTGTGTACTCTTCTTCCCTTCACTGATATGGAAGGTGGGTGGCTTGAGACAGCGATAAATAAACAACCTAAGATTTCGTATATTAACACATTTACTCCTTCATCTTGTATTATTTTAATTTGGTGACTCAGGATGAGACAAAAGCATGAAAGCTGTGGGAGTTCAAGGATCAAGAAGTAGGATCAGCAGCAAGGAAGGAACTGATTAAGCAGTTGTGAAGATGTCAGAGTGGAAGGTTGGTAATTACTCCCCTATCCAGCTCTGAGCAGAAGGCAGGTTCTAACAAATGCCACGCATTTGATAAAAATCAAACTTGCTATCTTTTCCATATAGTAAAATTAAATGGCAATGTCAGCTGGCAGAGGGATGTGGAAATCAAGATTCCCTAGTGCAAGAAATCCCCATGTTGCAAGTTTCAGTAGGTAGTTCTGTAAGTTTTTTTCACAACCTTTTTTACCCCCCAAAATCAAGGGTGGATTAGATGTTATGTATGTCTGCCTTGGTATTCATTATTAGAAGCTTTAGACTTACACATCTGCATCTTCATCATTTTGGACCACAGATTTGTGATAATATGATGACTTCAAAACATTTAATTTTTGCCTTCCAAAGATCAGCCTCTGAAATCTAAAGCTTCCATTAGATTTTATGAATTAATTAGAAACAAATTTTCAGACATCCAAATTTTTGGTATAATCATCCCTCTTTTTGGATATTCAGAAGGACAAGCTCAGAGCTACAGCTCAAATATTCGCGATATAAATGCAATGAGAGCTTTATTAAATATGGAAAATAAATCAGATGAAATACTTTATCTCTTACTCTTTTTCTGTTAATTCAGATGAAAAATAAGTCATTTGTCTAATCTTAGTCTCACAATTTCTAACATAGACTTAGCATTGGCTATGAGGTTTAGTTTGGATAGATAATAGGAAAAATTTCTTCACTGAAAGGGTTGTGAAGTATTGGAACAGGCTGCCCAGAAAATTAGTTGAGTCTCCATGCTTGGAGGTCTTCAGAAAACATGTAGATGTAGTGCTTAGTGACATGGTTTAATGGTGGACTTGGCAGTGCTAGGATAAAGGGTGAACCAGATGATCTTAGAGGTTCAAACTAAATGATTCTATTATTCTATGATTCTATTAAAGTCTCCACATCAACTATTCCAGGAAAAGATATAAAAAATGGAGAAATCTGAGCTGAAGAAACAGTGTACCTTAGGGGCCACAGGCCAATAATGGACCTATCTAAAAGCAGTCTTAATATTTAGTGTGGAATCACAGAATCACAGAATGGCTGAGGTTGGAAGGGACCTCTGAAAATCATCTAGTCCCACCCCCTGCTAAGCAAGGTCACCTAGAACACATTGCTCAGGATGGCATCCAGGTGGGGTTTGAATATCTCCAGAGAACGAGACTCCACAACCTCTCTGGGCAACCTGTTCCAATGCTCTGTCACCCTCACAGTAAAGAAATGTCCTCTCATATTAATGTCCTCTCATTGCCTCTCTTCCTGTCACTGGGCTCAGATGAAAAGAAACAGGTTCCATCCTCTTGACACCCTCCCCTCAGATATTTATACACATTGATGAGGTCTCCCCTCAGTCTTCCCATTTCCAGGCTAAACAGGCCCAGTTCTTTCAGCCTGTCCTCGTACAACAGGTGCTCCAGTCCTCTCATCACCTTCGTAGCCCTTCTCTGGACTCGCTCCAGTAGTTCTGTGTCCCTCTGAACACTGAAAGATTTTCCCAATAGTTTGAAAATTGTTTATTGCAGAATCTATGGTTAAGTTCAATTTGGTCCAAGATTTCAGAGGGCAAATACTTTGAGAAAAATTTTTGAAATACTTTGAAATTTTGATATACTTCAAAATTTCACTGAAATAAGGTTCCAACTTTGAAAAGCCTCCTTCTCTTCACTCTATGTTCTAAAAAAAAAAAAAAAGTACTATTAGCATATCTAACCTTTTTTTTTTTTAATCTATTTTTGAGTATGTCATAATTAGCAGAACAGCTGAAGGCTCGTTGGAGACAAAGATTCTGTCAAGGAATCATAGATTCACAGAATGGTTTGGGTTGGAAAGGACCTTAAAGATCATCTAATTCTAATCCCCTTGCCGTGTACAGGGACACCTCCCACTAGAGCAACTTGCCCAAAGCCCCATCCAGACTGGCCTTGAACATTTCCAGGAACAGGGCACCCACGACTTCTCCGGCCAACCTGTTCCAGTGCCTCACCATCCTCTAGGTAAACAATTTCTTCTTAATATCTAATCTAAATCTGCCCTCTTTTAGTTTGAAGCCATTACTCCTTGTCCTGTCACTACACTCCCTGATAAGGAGTCTCTCTCCAGCTTTCCTGTAGGCCCCCTTTAAGTACTGGAAGGCCACTAAAAAGTCTCCTTGGAGCCTTCTCTTCTCCGAGCTGAACAACTCCAGCTCTCTCAGCCTGTCTTCATAGGAGAAGTGCTCCAGCCCTTTGATCATCTTTGTGGCCCTCCTCTGGACTTATTCTAATATACCTGTGTCCTTCTTGTGCTGTGGGCCCCAGAGCTGAATGCAGTGCTCCAGGTGGAGGTCTCATGGGAGCAGAGAAGAAGGGGAGAATCACCTCCCTTGACCTGCTGGCCACGCTTCTTTTTATGCAGCGCAGGATACAGTTGGCTTTCTGGGCTGCAGATGCACATTGCCAGCTCATGTCAACCTTCTTGTCAACCAGTAATTCCAGGTCCTTCTCCTCAGGTCTGCTCTCAATCCATTCTCTGCCCATACTGTATTTGTACTTGGGATTGCCCTGGCCCAGATGCATGACCTTGCACTTGGACATGTTGAATTTTATGAAGTTTGCACAGGCCTAATTCTCAAGCCTGTCAAGGTCCCTCTGGATGGCATCCCTTCCCTCCAGCATGTCAACTGCACCACACAGCTTGGTGTCATTGGCAAACCTGCTGAGGGTACACTCAGTCCCACTTTGTCTGGATTGAGGCACTGTCTCTCAGTGCCTGCTGTACAGGAATGAACGTGACTACCCTAAAAACTTGGGTGCTTAAGACAAGGCCTGTGAATAGGTTTCCATAAAACCTGGAAAGTGTGATTACACCCCAGGTTCTCACTTTTCTGATTTTTTTCCGTTCTGTGTTTTATGAGTGTTTAGACTCAGGCCTTAATTTTTGTGGTGATGCTGATTCAAGCTGATGGGTGTATTCTACATAAAAATTTCTATGGTAATATTTGATGCTTTTCAAACAATTTCCAAATATTTGGCTGAAATCAACAATTTTCATGTAAGCATAATTTTTATACAAACATTTTTAAAAATGTATTATTCAGAGTGTATAATCAAAGCACCTAAGGTTAAGGTTCCAAATGTAAAAAGCTGCAGTCAGGCATTTAGTGAGTCTCTCTCTGCTAAAATAAAAGTAAATTCTTTTTAGCACTAGGTGACCAAATTGTAGATCTATCCATATTTATCCATAACTCCTATTCTTACTTTGTTGCCTTGTTAACACAGGTTTCTCTGACAGAAACAACCTTCTCAGAAAATTTGAATGTGATCTTTAATTTGCAAATGTCATTCTTCTTCTTTATTTCCAATCTTTGACTTGTAGGAAACTTTTATATGAGTTGATACTTATATTGCAGTCACTTGGTTTGGGGTATTTCATAGTTACTTTGATTATTTTCTTATCATAATATTGCTTTTAAAAAATCACACCGTAGCAATTAGACATAGTTTCTGTCAGATGCTATTATTTATAATGATTCAATCCTTGACTGGTTAGAAAAATGATTTCTGTAGTCTCTGATTGGACTTCATAGAGATTCTCATGTTCAATAGTTCATTCTTTAAGGTATATAAAATTTTGTACATTCTTTGCTTTCTATGTAGATCTGGGATACTTTCAGTCACTTAAATAAACATTGAAGATTTCTTTTAAATACTTACCATCTGCTTATATAGTATTTGTTTCTGACTCTTCCATAAAAGTAACAACTATTGCTATCTTCCAGCTGTTATGATCTGTTTGCAAAGCAAGCAGGTTGTTTGACAGTATGGACACTGATTTAAATGCATGTCATGTCATTATTTGCTTGTTACTATTGTTTCCAGTAGTGGGTGTTTTCTAGACACATGTCCAAGAGAGTATGAGAACTGATCAGATTGATGTGTTTAGCCAGATTCTACAATTCTGCAGGCAAAATCTGAGGTTTTTTTCAATATTCAGGACTTCAAAGCTCCTGACAATTTATGGCCGCCACTGAACTGGCTGAACTTTATTCTGGGATGTGCACAAGAAACTGTGGGAGTGCTAAAACTACCTGTTCAGGTTAGTTCCTTCTCTATTGCCCTTCATCATCTGTGGCCAGGGCATGTGCAGCAGTGAAAGGGCTCTTCACATGCTTCTTTCAGCCCATTGTTGGTATTTGACACCTTGCCTGTGTACACATTATCAGTGCCCATCAGTGTTATTAACCACCCCAGGGCCACTGGAGAGAGACTAAATGGTTAATTAAATCAAGCTGTATTGTATTGCCCAGCCAAGAACCCAAACAGCCACCCAACACTAGCCCACAAATTCTAGAATAACCACTGGGCCTCATGCCTCATGTGTTGTGAGTGCCAAGAGTGGTTTTTTTTGCCATTTAAACTGACTCTTGATCATCATGTTCTTGTCATGCTTGCGCGGCTTGGCCCAAGGGCTCTGTCCCATGCTTTAAATACACTGTCAAGCAAATAGTGACAGAATAGGAGTAGAACATATTCCATTCCACTGCTCCAAGAGAAGATCAACAATATGTAAAACACTGCTAATGGGTATTTGTTTAGCCTGTTCTCAGAAATATGCAGTGACAAAAATTTTGTAAGTCACCTTAGCCTGTGTCCTGGTGCATCAGTAACTTTGACCAGCTCCTTTCTCCATCTACTCACAGACTGATCTGGGGGTCTTGGGACAGAGCTTGTGCTTTCACGGTGTCATTTTGCCAAATACAAAAGGACTCCAGAGTCTCTAAGTATATCAGAACAGGCATTGATCTGTCCATCTCTCATTATTGCTTTAGTTTGTTTGTTTGTTTTGTTTTTCAGCCTGGAATAATACTTTGTTGGTAGTACTGTTTCAGTCAGCAGCAGTGGGATTCTTATGCAATGAACAAATTGAAGAGCCCCACTCAGGCAGCAGAGATCCAAACTCTCTGCCTTCATTACCCGAGACTCATGGGTTTGGGACTTTCCTTTTTTTTTTTTTTTCCAGCTGCAATAATAAACAGATTTATTTTCTTTTTAAATTAAATTTTGGATTCGGGAAAATAAGATGTGATTTCAGAGAGGTTCAGATAACAAAGCCAGCTACATGCCAGTTACCTCCAAATTCTAGTCCATAGACATTTTTGCACTTGCCCAGTGCATATTACAAGGGCAAAGTGGAATAGTCTCTAGGCTTCATTGCAATCTAAACATCAAATTCTATCAGCAGTAGCAGCATGGTTTTCTGTTATAAAATAGAGACTATAACTGTAATAATAACTGTAGAAGTATATAATATATAAGCAATAAATATGACAGTAACTGAGAAAGCAGCTATTATATCCATCTCTGCAGAATTCAAATCAGTCTCCTACCAACTTTGCCCATTGTTTTCCATGACCCTTCACCTGATCTTCTGGTAATGGCTTCATTCATCATAATGGGTCCAAATGTCCTGGAAATATCTTCTTGTCCAGATGGAGAACATTTGTTAAGTAGCAGGTATATGAAATACATATATTAGTATATTTATGTGTATGCTGAAAGGTAAAATATTCATAACCCACTGAGGAAAGCTTAGACCTTTCTTAAAATAAGGTAGCTTTAATGAAAATAACTGTGATATGAACTTTGCTTCCAGCTTCCTTTGGTAGATTAAAGGAAGAGCACGGAAATAAAGATATTAACATGTTATTAATGTTTATTGTTGAAATATGTATATATGAGATGTGCTTCTTCATACATTATGTAATGTCTAAATTACACAAATATGGGGAAGTTTAATAAGTCATCCACATGGTTTCATCTTTTAATGCAATTTTGCTACATTCTAAATGAAGCAGTGAAAAGTCACTACTTTTAGCAATTTTTAAAATTGTTTTACATGTGGAAGAAGCTGAATGGTAACACAGTGAATATATTGTAGGTAGCATTACATTAAGATCATTGATTTATTTTTTTTTTCTTAATAAAAACAGGGTACATTGAAAGCTAAAGCAAAAGTGTAATGAAAAAATGATACAAGTGTCCAGCAGAGGAGAAAGAAGAAAGGTCGAATAACAGTAAATCTGCGATTGAAATATACTGTCTGTATATGGCAAATTCTTTTCTATCTATATCTGTTCTCTTTTTCTGTTTTTTTTTCTTCAAGCCATTCCAAGTATCCAAGTATTGCATTTATTGAACCATAGTGGTGAGTGCTGGATTGATGGCAGAGCTTTAATCCAGCTCTGGGCAAGAGTTGAAGGAGATATCTGGAACATTTCAGGATAACACTGAAGAAACAAAATGCTCTTTTGAAGCTCATGCTGCATGGATGATGACTACAATAAAAGAATTTCCTTAATGGCTCCTTCAGAGTTGGGATCACTTTGTAACAGCTCTTGCGGAATTTAAAGCATGTCAACTAGTTGTATTATTTTATTGCCGTTTTAGTAGATGTCTTTCAAGTAGCAGTACACCTGGCAAAGCACATGCTTCTCACAGCACTGGGAGGAACAGGAAAGGGGAGATGAATAATTTTAACATACACTAATGTATTTGTCCATTCCTTTTTACAAATTCAGTTCGTAGCTATGAACACCTAGTCACCTCACAGAAGAGATGTTGCAAAGAAAATTGATGCTGTTGTGACATGGGATCTGGTGCAAAGAGAGAATACACCTATCAACTGATGTGGGAGCTCAAACCAGAGGGTGTTTGGCCATCGATTTCACTGACACCATAAATGTGCTTCCACTCCCCAACCTCCCCAACCCTTGGGCTTGAGAAAGGGGAGTGGATATCCACAGGAAGCGAAACAGGCTTCAAGGTGTCTCGCCTCTGGGTTGTAAAGACTCTCTTGCCAATCTGAAACCTATGCTTTCTTCAGGAAAACTTGCTGTTTTAGCATCAGAAGAACTTAGGACAAAATTCTGCCTTCTAATTCACATTGTAGTTGTCTTATTGATTTCAAAGGGAATACTACCTATGTAAAGTGTATAGAATATTCAGAACATACTGCAGGTCAAAGGCAATGTTTTTTTGGTTTTTTTTTTTGCTTTAAACATTATTTAAAATGTATTGTTTTTACAATCTGTCTTGATTTCAGAAATGTGTCTTGTCCTATGCATTCCAACTTTGTCATAATTGGGCTAGTGCAAGTACCAAGGTTTTTATTAAGTTGTAATGCAGTTTACTTCCAAGTCTTGTCTGAGTCTCTGTCTATGACCACCTGACATCAAGATGTATCAAGAGATAAAACCAAGGCAGCATAGCTATTGCAGCGGTGAGCAAGCACAGAGTGTCAGGTTTTAAAATGCAATTCAATCTGGAAAAAATGGCAAAACAATGCTGCCTACAAAAAATATTCAGACTCAATGTCTACAAAACATATTCAGACCTGTTTTTAGTGAACTCCCTCAGAACTTGTAGGCAAGATTTCATCTTCCTTTCTCTCTTCGTTGAATATAATCAGTTAGATTTGTTATGTCCCCTTCTGCTAGGGGTGGTTCTGTGGAAGTTTGATGTCTCAGATCAAAGGAAACTGGAAGTGTAGAATTAGCTACTATTTTAAAAATGAATGTCAGTAGAACTTTTTAATCGTTGTAAGAAGTTGTTTCACTTAGAGTGTCATTGAGTCTTAGATTAGTGGTGTTTTTCCTTCTCTGTCACAGTCTCCCCATCCCTAATTATCAGAAGGCTTCAACAGTATTTTCATTAAGCTCCTGCTAAGGTAATTAGAGAATTGGAGGGAGCAGTTTGGGCATACTAAGAAATGCTTCATCCATCCTTTCCTTTCAGTGATAAAAGAAACTTTGTTTAGCTAAAAACTACTTAGAGGTTCATCTTAAGGGTAGGGGGCATTATGCAGATGTGACAAAATAATCTCTGTGAAGGAGGCATATGAACACATAGATGAGGCATACACAAAACAAAACTGAGAATACATCAGAACCCACTGGGAGAAGCCTTATGAAGCAGTTTCGGGTAGGGAAGGCTGTGGAGGAGATGTCTAAGGGCCTCCAATTGGCAGGGTCCCCCATGCTGGTGTTGCAGGCTTCCTTCCCCATGTGGACTGAGGGGAGGGCAGATCCAAGTGCATGCAGTGATGGCTGTGAGGGTCTGTGTACACAGACAGAAGTACAACTCTCAGCTCTCACATCCATGAGAATACGCAGGATAATAAATATGCGGGATGATTTTCTGGGCCCAAGGTTCCCTTCCAGTCCAACTCAGAGTGTACGAAGATTAATGCAAGGAAGGGTCCCTGAATGGGGGGGAAGAGCAGAGAAATTTTAATTATCTTCATGAAAATGCAAGAATTTACAAGGGCTACAGAGGCAGAATGGAAAGAACGAGAAGTTACCAGATAGCTGTGAAGAGGGATTGCTCAAAATGCAACTGGAAAAAAAAAATACTTCCACAATAATTAATTAAGCTTCAAAATGTCCCTCTGAGGTAGGTAAGTATTATTAAACTAGAATATACAGAATTAATTAAGGTTTGCAGGGAAAAGAAAGGGCAGGAGAAAAAAAAAAAAAGAAAAGAAAAGAAAAAGGAAAAAAAAAGCTGAACAAATTAATGCTAGCCAAAGGGGTAAGGAGAATAAGACTCCTACAGACAGAATCAAGGAAGAAACATATAGTAGGAAGAAAACATACCCATTAATATTGGACCCATTATTGGAACTGATTGCCAATGTTTCCTTCATTATTGGAGCTGATTGCCAATGCCTCCCTAAGGGAGGGCAAAGATGCCAGACTCTTTGTAGGGTGAAGGAGGAGTGAAGGGCATTATACCCTTGCTTAGGTAGTCTTTCCCTTTATGCTGACATTCTGTCAGGCAACCATCTCATTTTCAGGCTTTCTTTGGAAAACATTTTAAGGAAGGCTGTAGAGAGGACACCAAAAAGGTAGTCCTGTGCTCCTATTCCTTATTTTCAAACTACCCCCACCCTTAGTACAGATACCTAGTACTTTCATTGAAATATCATGGGTGTTGCCAAACTAGTACTATAGCTATCACTGCCAGGATATAAGAGAATTGCCAAATACATATACCTTTCAACTCCAAATGTAAGTAATTTCACCAGGGTATCGAACGCTGAACACCCTTATTAGAAAATAAAACTGACTTAAGGCCTATGTGCAATTTTCTTCATAACAGGAGAAGATACAGAACCTGGTTTATCAGCCATCAAAAGACACCTTGAAGGAAAAAAAAAAAAAAAAAAAAGAAAAAAAAAAGACTTTTAATACAATGCTGCTAGATAGGTCTACAGGTTTTGGTTAAGATGGAGTTAATTTTCTTCATAGCAGCCTGTATGGTGCTATGCTTTGGATTTGTGACTAAAAGAATGTTGATAACATACTATTCCTCAGTAGTGTTTGCATACTGTGGAAAATTTCTCTTTTTCACATGCTGTCCCTTCAGCAAGTAGGCTAGGGGTTGAGAGGTATATTCCATATCGTATGATATCATGTTCAGCAATAAAAATCTCAGTGAAACAAGAAGGAAGCAGGAATGTTCATGGTTGTGGCATTTGTCTACCCAAGTAACCATTAATTGATGAAGCCCTTCTTTCGAGGAAGTGGCTAAACATCTGCCTGCCAATTGGAAGTAGTGAATAAATTCCTTTTTTTGTTCTGCTGCACACATTGCTTTGCTTCACATATTAAACAACATAGCCAACCATTGGCCATCCTTCCTACTGTGCCACCATGCCCAAGTCTGATGTACCAGAGCAACCTAAAATAGTAGGTGCAGGAGCCCAAGTCTCTCATATGTATGTATATTACAGTGTGAATTCATCAAGTGTACAATAATGTGGACAATAGACATAGGCCTGAACATATACACCAGACCTCAGGATGCTGAGTGTCCTGTTGCTTTGAAATAATAATAAGTCCGCTGAAGATCTGGGCTGTAATTCAGCAGTATATTTTGGACTACAGATTAGTTTAGTCATGCATTTCAACAAAATATAGTCATGCTGAAGATGCAAAATTTGTTATGCTGATTAATTAATATAAAAAGTACTGAGTAGAAGTCAACCACATAAACTGCCACTAATCTGAACTCTGGCACAGGAACGCTGAAGATGTTTTCCTATTTCACATAGTTATTATTATTTTGGTGATATCTGTATTCCTCCTGCATCTGCTGTGAGATGTATAGCACAAAGTGCTACATGAAAAGACACATTATGCAGGGTATTGCATCTGGCACGAAAAGGACAAAATATCTGTCTGTTTTTCAAGAGTTTCAATTTCATTTTTGTTGATTCAGATCTGACTTTATTTGATGTGGCCTTTACTGCAAACTTTAGCTAATCCATCTGTTACATTTTTAACGTGTTTGCCAGCTGTTAGTAAAAACTTACAAAAAAAGTATTCTGTTAGCTCATTCCTCAAACAAATAGAAGTTATGATTACAAGGTTTCATTAAACAAACTTTAAAATAAGTATATAACTTAATCATCTGTAGATGGCCTCTTTTGAGCATCTCATGCTTTTGCAAGGGGAATTAAAAAAAAAAAAAAACATAAATTGTATTTCTTTTCTTAGTTCTTATTCATAACTCCATTTTCTTGTATCTAAATTGTTATGATTTAAACAAGATTTCTTAAAACAAAAACAAGAGTAGGCAGAAATAACTGTACTGATGGGGCCCAACCCCTGAGCCCAGTTCATAAAACCAGCAGATTACATACAAGAACACCTGCTCACCGACATATGAAAAAGACTTTCCTTCTTTGCTAAATGCATTGAACAAGTAAAAACAGAATTAAAATACTCTTCTGCTAGTAGGATAAAAACAGAGACAAATATGACCCTAAAGCCTAGTCTAACTTAATCCTAGCTATCCATAAGTTAGCATCTTCCCCAAACTGTTTGTGTGAGCCTGTTTTACAGTGACCATAAAAAGCAAACAATCTCAGAGACCAATCCATGCTGTCTGTGTCAGACATCTCCTAGACTGCAATGAATTATCCTCTGAACCAACCTCTCTTTTTCTGTTACCTATACACAAACTGGACACTCTCCTAGTCCCTTAAGTGTCAGGTTGCAAATGTTATATGAAACAAACTTTGGGCTTTGTGCAGTGCTTTTGTTGGGATCTGCAGGAAAATGTTGTCCCGCAAGGAAAAAGCCTCTGCCAAGTGTAAGAGTGAACAAAAGGAGGAAAAGAAGGAAAGATGAGGTCGAACTGGAGCTGTCCTGATGGACCAGAAGAAGGACTCATCTTGGCTTTGGAAGAGGCACTACCTGTTTTCTGTACATGAAATAACACAGAGCTCAACATGGTGATTCGGGACATCACTATGGGTCCTATATTCCTCATTGATTACTGTGAGAAACAAAGTTGTGTTTTTGTAATAGAAGGTGTTTTTGCAGTGGAGAATTCCACTAACCTTGCATATTCAAAAGTGATTGTGCAGGCATGACAGTAGCATACCAGTGGAGAGTATGTTTAACAGATAAGGGGAAGGTCCCACTGTCCCAAAATAAGGAGGATAAATAAGAAAACAGGCCGAGCAGTGTGAAATCAGTAAAAACAAAAATAATGAACCCTCTAGTCTTGAGAGAAGAAGGAAAAAAAAAAAAAAGAAAAAAAGAAAAGGATAAATGAATGGTTAGTCAAATAAAATTGTACATATGTGGTATAGAAAGGTGTTGAGTAGGTTGTGAACCTGTAGTACTCAGCCAATGAGGAAACAGGGGAAAAATCATGTGTCAGGTAATAAGGAATATAAGGTTATGATATACTTTTACTGTGCGCTCCTATTTGCAGGATGCCTGCCATTGCAGTCACAAATAAAACATCTTCAAAGAAGATCCTGTCTGAAGAAAATTATTCGATTTTTCTCACAATTACAGAGGTGAAGGGAGCCACATTCTTTGGGAGCAAAATTGAGCTGCTTAGAATAGTCTGTTTCAGAGGCATTTACAGTCCTATCAGATGTCAGTATTCTATCTCAAAGTCTAATAGGAGTCCTAAAAACACTTTATCCTCCAGAGAATTAAAACCAGGGCAAACTCTGAAAGCAAACTTCAACAGACACATACATTTCTATGAGTAGGGCCAAGCATACAAAACATAAAGAAGGACAAGTATTTCATAACTAATCATTTTATCTCTCAGAGCAACTCTTGCTTAGTTGCTTAAAGCTTGTCCAAAAGTAGAAAGATTCTTATGGATGTTTGCAATTCAGAATTGTTTGACACAGTTGTGCAAACAAATTTCAGCTTATTTTTTTGCAAACCGTTTGCTGGAAATACTCATTTAGGGAATTCTTTATTCTCAAATCATGTTTTGATGTTTGTAATCATTCACCTACTTATGCACTCAGAAGCCACAATGATAATTAGAAAAATATTGTTGTCTCTTTTCCCCTATTGGATGATCTAACATGAATAGACAGAAGCAGTGCCTCAGCAGATTGCTGATGCTCATCATTCTTGTAGGGAACAAGGCGGGGCGGGGGGGGGGGGGGTGACACCACAGTAAAGTAGAACTGTAGACTTGCTGGGTTTTCATATTTCAGTACGTTCTAAAAAGAAAAAAATATATATAATTATAAAAATCATTTTAAAAATTATAAACTCTGTAAAAATTTTCCTTTTCATGAAAGATGTAAGAGCAGTATAATTTATTTTCAACTACGTGGTATATTTTTCCATTCATAGTCTAATTATAATCATCGCAAATATCAATCAGTGTACTGTATAAGTACAGCATTCCAAAGGATATTGGCATCTTCAGCATTTGATTTAATTGTCTGAAATATGGCTAGAGAGCAAGAATATGTTGCCTACATTCTTTATCCTACCAATAACACTCCCTAAAACACCTATTCAAAAAATACTTAATATACTGTTTTAAAGACAATAAATTTAAGTTTTATATTTTTGAAGAAAAAAAAATCATTTTGGAATTTTTCTTAAATGAAAAATTATATTTTAGTGAACTATTTAAGATCAAGACATAAACTATGTTTAAAAAAAAAAAAAAAAGTAATATATATATATATTTATACACAGGTGATTTAAACCAAATTAACACTTCAAAAACTATTCAAGATCTTAACATTTTGGTCCCAATTTGAATTTGAAATTTCTTTGAAATCATTAATACTTTTGCAGGCAAGAAAACTTTGTGAAAACTTCAGAACAGTTTTACTGGAGTTATTACAACTTGTACTCACAAATCTTTACAAACTAGGCCATATCTTTGCATAATCCTAAAAGGCAAACTCTAGTCCCTATGCATATAACATATGATAACATATTCTTATAGCAAGTTTGTTTTCTGAGGGAGGAAAGAATTTGGTTGCCTGTTCTAATAAATTAAATATTTGGTTAATTTAAAAAAAAAAAATGGACTATATTATGGGACATGGCACCCTTGACCACAGAACAGCCACTTAGATTTTTACAGAGTCTGAAAAGCTACTTTTAGTATTTGCATTATACTTTGGTTTTGTATTTTAATTTAGAAAACTCATGTATGCACTGATTATTGTTTCTGCTATTTTTATATAACATTAGATAGGAGCCTTCAATTGCCAGTTATAAATATCCTTTAAAAGGTGTGTTGGAGAGCTGGGAGCCATACACTTGAGAAAAAGAGCGCCAAAAAGACTTTCTTCTCAAAGAATAAGGACCCATGTACAAGAAGTCAGGGTGGTGTAATTAAGATCTTTATTTCAGGAAAGAAACTTCTTAAGATATTCTTGTTTTACTGAGGTCTGATTTTGCAAGACTGAAAGGATGCATGTTAGAAGTAAACAGGTAAGCATGGATATATTATCAGAGCTATAAACCAGGAAGAAAAAGCCAGCTTACTTCTTTTTGTTCCTCAGAAGAAAAACAGAATATACAGAATACAGTTAAATAAAACCATAAGATGGGTGAAAAACTGGCTGACAGGTCAGGTCAAGAGTATTCTTGTAAATGGGCCTCACCTCGAGTACTGTGTGCAATTTTGAGTGCCACAGTATATGAAAGATATGAAACTGTTAGAGAGTGTCCAAAGGAGGCTAACAAAGATAGTAAAGGGTCTGGAGATGTATGAGGAGTGGCTGAAGTCGCTTGGCTTGTTCAGCCTGGAGAAGAGGAGACTGAGGGGAGGCCTCATGGTGGCCTGCAGCTTTCTCAAGAGGGGAGCAGAGGGACAGGCGCTGAGCCCTTCTCTCTGGTGACCAGTGATATGACCCAAAGGTATGGCTTGAAGCTGTGGCAGGGGCAGTTCAGGCTAGATATCAGGAAAAGGTTTTTCACCAAGAGGGTGGTCAGGCACTGGAACAGGGAAAAAAGGGAAATAGTTACATCACCAAGCATGCCGGAGTTCAAGAAGCATTTGGACAACTCCCTGACACATGATCTGAATTTTTTTTATTTTTTTTTTGAGGTGTGGTCCTCTGGGGACCCAGGAGTTGAACTCAGTGCTTAGTGGGTCACTTTGGATATTCTATGATTCTATGATTTAAAAAAATTATTATTGCAAATATTTTTCCATTCACACACTAAAGACTTCAAGAAAAAAAAAAGATTAGAAAATATTATATAGAAGATGGTTACTTTCATCTAGCTGTTGTTTCTATAAAACAATATGAATTTTAGCTTTATCTTAACAGTATGAAATTAGCAGATTCTCTTTGAAATTTCTAGCTGTAAATCAAACATCCTTTGTTCAAATCCGCATGTTCACCTAATACCTTTATAATTTCAGCAGGGGTGTGTCTTAGGTGCAGTACAGGAAGGTCTTGTATGGTGCTTCAGCTGGTTTTTAACACAAGTCTTTTGAGGAAAAAAAAGATTCAGAATAACTGTAGAAATATTTATCCAGCAATTTTTAAGCTTATAAAGTTCTGAAATATAAAAGTCACTTTTAGAAAGACTGATAAGAAAAAATAAATAAATTATTTTCAATGACTCTTCAGCTCCTACAGTAACTCTTTGAGATTAATTAAGCGGAAAATAATGTTTTGAGATCTGGCTGACTCATACAGAACAAACCTGTTTAGACATTTAAACCAAAATTCTTAATAAACTCTGAAACTAAAATAATACATCACAAAACAGCCAATAAAAAAAATGTAAAGCTAACTTAAAAATATTTCTGAGGTTTTCCATCTACACGAAAAAAAAGTATTTGGATACTGTGGCATTTGGGTAATGTGTACTGTGTACACATTAAACATTCTGTATATTCAGGATATTTGAGACAAACCCGGTAAAGTGATAAGCCACATAAAATGTAAGAGAGTAAGTATCCCTATCAAATCCAAACAAGACTAAGTGAAGTATGTATTCCTCTTTCTATGAAATCATAAAATCTGACTGTAGGAAAATCTCTTAACTGAACAAGCAGTGCTTTCTGAACCTTTCCCCAACTGAATCATTGGATTCAGCACAGTTCCAAATATTTATTTTTCAGGCAAGCAAGTGCTGGACAATTTCTAGGGAAAGAGATGAACAGGAGGAGATTCAAATATCTGTATTTCAGAGATGCTTCAGCAGCATGATGGTGGCACTGAAAAGCTTTCACCATAAGGAAAATAAAGTTGTGAATTTTGGTAAGAAATTTAATGTATTTATTTTTCTTTGACAACTTTTAATGAGTTGATTTTTTAATGGGTTAATTTCAGTGATACTGAAATTTAAAATTCCTGCAGGCTGTTTATACAATGTGTTTATTAGAACACAGTACAAAGTAAAGGTTGGTAACAGCGATACAGTAGGATTTCATTTTGATTTTAGTTTCTTACATACACCTGAATATCAACCATAGGAAAAATCTGTACTGGTATAATCTGAGTGCCTGATTTAAAATACTCTCTTTTCTTTCTCTCACAGAAGAAACAAATATAGGTGGACTTCTAAGCAATTAGAAGAACAAAGGCCATTGTGATCATGTTAGAGGACATCCACCAGCTGTCTTGTGCAATGTTACCACAGTCTTCCTAAACAAAAATAAAAATTATGCTAAATTTTGAAAGTCACCCTATTACTTTAATAATCTTTCATTTTGTTTGTAGCCTGTATTACGTCTATTATTGAATGAGTTTTCTGAAATTTGTGAAATATGTGCTGACATCTCACAGACATATTGCACCATGGATTTAGAAACATCAAACTAAACAACACCCAGATTCCCAAGGTAGCTTTTTTAAAGATTATCTCTACATAAAACTGCAAATTATTGGGGAAAAAAAAAATAAGATTATGCAAGGACCAGTGAGTTACCCTTACTATTCTAAACAGACTGTAGCCAGTCATCAATTGCAT
The DNA here is from genome assembly GCF_040182565.1 of Anser cygnoides. Taxonomy (NCBI): domain Eukaryota; kingdom Metazoa; phylum Chordata; class Aves; order Anseriformes; family Anatidae; genus Anser; species Anser cygnoides. The sequence continues at coordinate 139,027,511 of NC_089873.1, forward strand.
TGTTTTGCCAAGCTATAATTGTTTTAGCTATCTTTGATAAAGTGGAAGTTCTCTATAGAGATACTCACAGATTGCCTTATGACCATGGTTATTTTCTTCCTCTTCAGAGAAACACTATTTTTAATGTGTAGGTTTTATTTTATGTAAGTGAGCAAGTTCATATTGTGCCCTTCCTTTTCTTTCTTATCCCTCTCACATAGATATAAAGAGATGTAAATTCATTCAGATCCTTAATTATTTTGGATCAGATGCTAAAACAAACAGATGTGAGAAAAGATAAAGCTAAAGTCTAGGTGATACTATAACAGATGAAAGACAGATTCAGAACTTCTCAGGAAAAAAAAATAGGAAGGAAACAGAAACTACTGTTTCTTGTATATTTCCATGACAAGGAAAATAAATTAAGACTACTGTAATTAGGAAACAAATACTGAGCAGAATGAGAGGCTGAGTACAAGCAAGATGGCAGGAACCTCTCAGCAAGTCACAGAAATACCCCTTGTCTTGCCACTGGAAGCTGGGACAGAGAGGTCATGAGCAAGACGTCACTCTTCCCACGTGTGTTGTTTTGCTACTCTATTTCATTCAACTTGCTAAACTAATTTCATTTAACTTTGCTTAACTAAATCAATGTATCCCGTATGACTGAAATGGTCCAGGATGTTGCTTGCTATTACTGCCCATCCACCTACACCTGCTGGTGTAACAAAAGGAAGAATATCCAAAGTTCAGCTTTAAGCAGAGGACATAGCTTGATTTTTAGAAAGCTCCAAGCACTAAAGTAGGGAATGAGCTAGAGCCAATCAATAGAAAACACTAAGCATGGACTGGAAGGTAACTTGATGAGCATGTGGGAGATGAAATGTAACTGAATTTCCACCCCTTTTCAGAGCTCCTGTTCCAAAGCAGGAATGAAACAAAAGTTTTCTCCACTAAAATCCCAACCCCAACACCTTTTGCAAGCGGAAGCATCTGCCATTAATCTATAACAGCAGAGAGAAAAGATCAATATTTTTTATCTTTTCTGAAGTAAGCTAGAAGCTGCAATCCTTGATCAAGATGTGGGTGGCTCAGTTTTAATTGCCTTCTCAGCTAAGCGGATTCATGCATTCATGTCTTCATTCATTCATGTCTCTACTCCTAAAAAATTCCCTAGACAAAAGACTTTGGGATATCCCACTCAAAGCTCTCATCCTTATCTGCTCTTGGAAACAGGTGGCTAGCAGTTGGATCAAAATCATGGGGCAGAAGATAAGTGGAAAGTCCTGAGCTGTGGACGATGCCTCCATGTGTTTAATAAGATTCTCATTATCTTGAAACCTGTGAAAGATTTGTCTGCTCTCAGAATCTAAACCGCATTGAATTCATACGTAAAAGTTTCTGCTCCTTTTAAAACTTGAGTCTGCTGAGGACTGTCTCCCCATAAAATCAGGTGAGCACCCAAGGTAGGCATCTCTACATCTGATGTAATGCTGCATGGAAGTCAGGACTTGTGTGCTGAGCAGGAATATCTCTGTTCACATGAAAGTCAAAGTAAATAGCTGCTGCTGTTCTAGCATTTGCATACACTGAGTTAAACTGGTGCCTGACCAATGGTGTGAAAATAACTGTAGTCCTCAGTGTGCTGTCTTATATACAAAAAACGCACATATAACAGATGAATTTATTTGAGTGCCTTGGTCTCCATTTTTAGTCATTGCTATCACCATTTCATGACAGTCATTTGTCACAAATAATTTAGTAGATGTGCATGTGTTCTCTCAGCCCTAACTGTAAAGGACACATTAAGATCTTTGTAATAGCCTATGTGCCACAATTTTGGGGAACAAATCCATCCCTATGTCATATTATATTAAAGAGTGTTCCATTCATATCGTTATATAATTGGTCATACCAGCTCGCATAATAACTTACTACAATTGTTAGAGCAGAAATGGAGATAGAAAGGAGTCTTACTGAACTTAAGACATATTTTGGTTGCAGACAAAATGGATAACTCCTGACTTGGACACCAGAAGCATAGATTTGTTCTTATAAACTGTCATATCTGGGAATGCTAAACACAGAGGAACTGCCCTAATTTAGAAAACCTGAAATGGGGAAAATTTTGAGTAAGAGATGTAAAATAGTGTGCCTATCCAGGAAAAAATTGATAGATATGAAAAATGGTCATTTTCCATGCCAGGACAGAAAGCAGATTTTTTTAAAAATCTGTACCCCAACAAATGAAGAAATGAAATGAAGAATTGTCAGTAATAGATGAAAGATGATGATTCAGAGAGATTTGAACTTGCTCCTTGCAAATGGGGGCTAGGGTCTCTTAAAAGTTATTATGAGAAAGCATCTACCTCTCTAGAGTTTCTGAAACTGAGAAATATTTCCTAATAAAAGTTCAGCTGAAATAGGTATACATCAATTCAAAAAATTAACTGTACTGGTCTTCACTTCCTAAACAAAAAAAAAAACTCATTTAAAATTCATAGTAGGTCCAGATGACAATGCTGAGTCTGGAGTCCATGAGCAAAGTAGGAATGTAATGGTTACTGCTGAGATGCAAAAAACATGCATAGGTCTCAGTAGTTTGTCATGATGAAGATGGCAGCATTAACTGAGGAGGACACTCTATGTTATACACCACTGCCCTCCTATTCTTTAGAAAAGTCCCATAAAGACATGAAAAAGTTTGCTAAGACTGGTAGAATAAGGGAGCCTGTAAGAAGGCTGTGGTCCATTGTCGCAAACATTTTTTAACTTAATTCCAATGTTTAGCTTGCAGGGCAGTAGGACTATAGTAAAATATATATATATATATGTGCATATATATATATAGATATATATATTAAATGTAACCCTTCTATTCTACAGCAGCATCAATAGACCAAGAGAAAATTGCAGATTTACCTTGGAGTGAAACAGTAGATATTCTAGCACCAAAAAGATGCCAGGAATGTTCTCAAAGGAATCAGTGAGCCAAGATGAAGAAAATGAGAAATGAATCACAGCAAATTCCAGACTTCTGTCATATATATTTGCGCCACGGTGCACACCAGTTATCCTTCTATTTCAAATCCAAAGTTGATCTCCCCCAGATTTTCTCTGAAAATGTTTAGGCAGAATATACTGTTTTTTATTATACATTCCTGTTTCTATTTAACTAAATAATGATAAATTCAGGAAATGTACAGAAACTTTACAGAAATGTTATGTTTCCTGTAATTGCTACAGTGGAAGAACACTATCCAGAGGGAGAGGTTAATCCTGAGATACTGGTGTATATCAGCCTGGACATGAAGAACAATACATTAAATAAAGCCAAAGGTGAATCATTTTTCCTGTCATTTTGATTTTTAAAAGGTTACCCAGAGCTGTATTTCGTAACTCTTGCTTAACTTCAGCAACAGTTAACTATAGCAAAGCTACCAAGACAAAAGAATCTGAGTGAAAATAGTAGGATATAAACCTGTATACAAAATATTTTTGAGATTTCCAGTGTTTAAAGATAACTATTCTCTTATTTGTTTCTTCGTCTAAGTCTTCTGGGGAATAAATAAATAAATAAATAAATAAAAATGGAGAAGCCTCAATAACGTTAAATTGCACTAGCAGGAGTCTGAGTTGCCATATATGCTGCTATATCATGGCGGTATCTTCTTTAGTAAAGAAATTAACTGTATTCATTTAAAATCATTATTTTCTGAAATACATGCACTGTGGAACAGGATGAAGAAAAAGGACATACCCAGCTGAGACCTAGAGGTTTATGATATCCCTATATTCTCACAGGTGTTCTTCCTGTAATGCCTCTTTTAAGAAAATGATTTTTTGTATTCCCATCTTCACTTCTAGATGTTCAATATTTAGTGACAATATAATGATCATACATTGCTGACTGTAGCCACATATGGTGCCAGAAAGCTTGGCCAAGGTTCATTCCCTGAGGACTTTGGTCACTCTCCTAGTATTAACAAAGTGTGGATTATTTTTCTGATTTGGATTTATGTCCTTGTGGGGCTGATCTGAGACCAGCAAACTCATTTTTAGCAAGTAACTTAAGTTGCATTTGAATTCATTCCTCCAAACAATGAAATACTACAGTGTTCAACAATTGCAGTATAAGGCAGGTTCTCACAGACTGACTAGTGATCAAAATCTAATTAGTCTGTTTAGAGAGCCTAGCATGTTTCATTGTGTTTGCTAAGTCAAGAAATTGTATCTCAGAAATTATACACTCCTGTAGTATGCCTTATGAACACAGTATTACTGTAGTTTGCGTAACCATTCTCACTCGACTTTGCTTAATAGACCTTATATTTTATGTTTTCAATGAACAACTCATACAGGGTTGAGCCAAGGGCTTAATCACTCTTAATACAATAAAGCAGCACTTTAAAATATTATTAACCTCATCTGTCTAGATTTGGAACTAATAGACCATTGTGTGTGTATTGTCTTTATCCCTGCCAGTTATGTACATATTTATTAATCCACTCTTCCAGAGGAAAAATTTCTAAAGCAAAACCAACAGTAACCTTCAAGTGAGCGGGCACAGGTTAGAAGGGCACTAATTAAATGTCAGACTTGACAGATTAAAATTATGAAATTTAAAATCACCGTGGAGCTCTTTGTCATTGTCAAATTAGGAGTCAGTGTGATGAGGAGCACGGAAGTGAATGGTTTAATGGATTGAATGGGAATGTGGCTTAGCAGCAGGCTTTTCTTGAATTCAGATCAGCCTGTAGTTCAGATCAAAGGCTGCTAGTTCAATTTCACATTCAAAAAGAGTTGTAGCTTACCTGCATCAGTAATAGATGTGTGTATAAGTACAGAGGTTTAAAAAAAAAAAAAAAAAAAAAGGAAAGAAAAAAAAAAAGAAGACAAATATGTTTCATGAGAAATAATTTTTACACAGATGATTTATGGATTTAGATTAGTAGTAACATCATTTTTTCTATTATTTGGCTCTGGGGTATTTAATGAGATTTTAAAGTCAAAGTGTTTATGCAGTGCTTATTATTTGTTTCTGAAAGCAACTTTTCTATTTAGCACAGTGGAAGACAAGGAATATCTAGTGCTGGGTAAGCTATGTTAAAGGAAACAAGATAAAATGTGAGTGGGCCGCATTCTGAAAATATGGGTTCTGATATACATTTGGAAGAATACTGACGACTTCAGCAGTGTTTATACCAATAAACACAAATGGCATTGAATAAAATGGAAATTGTGCTGTCATAGATCAAAACACTGTTTACATTTAAGTTTGCTTTATGAGGAAATGAACTTAAATGACTGATATTGTTAAAAGCTTAATTTGCATACACACATATATACACACATATGTGCATACATAAATATTTATATTTATATATAATGTGTATGCAATTTCTTTCAGACATCAGTTTTATTAAAACTAAAGATTTAGCTCTTGCTAATTAGGTCTGCAAAGCACAAAATTAAAGTATTTCCCTTTCTTAAGTGATTACTTGTATGTTGGCAGAATTTTCAAAATCTCTTGCCTCCTTTCTTGAACAAGTCAGTAAATTATTACATTGTGAAAAGCTTCTAATAAAGGATCTTTTCATTAAAACATAGTTTTGAACAGCATAGAAGATATTATACAACGGTGACTGAAATCAATAGGATCGGATTTTAAAAAAGGATTTGGTAGTTATTTAAACCCATTGGAAGTCTTTTAAACCATTGGGAATATTTCTATTGAATTCAAAAGATGTTGGATCAAAGCTGAATTCTTTAATCAATATATCTAAATTTACATTACAAAAAACATCAATACAAATGTCAAGCCATTAATTACATTCATAATATTTGGGGGAGTTCTTGAAACAAGGGATATGTTATGATGAAATTATGCCAGGTAACTCTTGTCCCATGCTCCAGTCTCATCCAGACACTGCTTAAAACATTTGACAGAACTGGCATCTTCAATTCAAACACTGATTTGTAGAGAGACATCTTTAGCATACTGTAAAACAAGGCATCCACCTTCTGCTTCAATGTACACATGTATTGAACAGGAAGACAAGACTGAATATGAGTCTACAATAGTATTTCTGGGGAATACAGCACAGTATCTTCATCTGAGATGACTCAAATACAATCCCAGTAGATATCAAATAAATCACTAATCTGTCATGATCACTTTCACCCCAGGCAGACACGGGAGGTCTTCAGCCATCAGTAGGAGAATGTTTTCAAAGACCAGCACCTTAATTCCCAACTTTTTGCAGCTTTGTAACCTTTCCTGACCATGGTCAAAGAGATGAGAGGGTCACATCACAACCACATCTTAACAGAGGACTGTAGAACAACTACACAGCATCACAAAATGATTTCTTGAACAAAGAGAAGCATCATCTAATGCCATTGGCAACAAAATGAGATCCCCTACATACTTCATAAACTGTACTGTTGTTACTCCAAAGAAGTTGTTCTGGAAAAAAATGTCCCTATACTTCTGGTACACCAAGAATCAGAGGACTAAAATTACTGAAGAAAAAAGTTTTTTCCCATCTCGTGTTTTTTCCCATCCCCTTTTTCCCCTCCTGCACTTATAGAAGACTCATGAACCAAAAGCACTGATTTCTAACTAGAATGTAATCAGTAAGTTGGAGAAAAAGGAATGAGTTTCCAGTCAGGTAAAAATAATTTAGGTTAATATGAATAGGACAGCCTGGAGAACTGTTACCTGATTTTGTAGATGATTTGATAGCGAACAAAAATACTGGTATGGTTTAATATGCAGAACTAACCTTCAGTACGATTTTTTTCTCTTGTAATAATTGGTTTCAAGTTTTGCAAAGAAAGCAGATACTTCTGCCTTTAAATACATTTATATCCATAAGAAGTTAATAAAAAATACCAGCCATTCTAAAGAGGTTATGATGCCAAATAAGTGACATTTATTAAAGGCCTTTTCCTCATTTTTTTCTATTTTATGAACATTTCCTAAATTATTTTAAAAATGCCAGTGATTCCTCTTGAGTTCAAAACTTTAATTTGCCAGAGTCATGCATTATTTATCCATTCTGAAATATCACAGTGACATACATTTCCAGTACATTAGCTTATCAAGGGGTGCAAGTCATACAGAATACAAAACTTTTAGTCCTGCTGTATTCTGGCCTTATTTTAAAGGGAGGTGATGAATCCCTCCCTGAGAAAAACCAACCATTTGGTAAAGCCACGTGAGAACAGTCCCACACTGATTTTCCTCAGCAAGGAGCACAGAGAAGATGCAGGCGGCCTTGGCCAGGGCAGGAGAAAACTGCACAGGGACTGCTCCTGCGGGACAGTCCACTGAATTGTCTCTCTGGAGCTGTCCCCAAAAGGGCCAGAGACTACTGCATGGCCCTTTACTCTGACCTGCGCACCTAAAGAGGTGCAAGTTTGTGTCATCCCCTGTGTAGCTATTTGCTGGGTTGTGCGAGTCCACCCAGGTAGATTCTTCTAAGGCTAGTGCTGCTGTGTGTAACATTCAGCACCTTAGTTTTGAAAATACAGTTAATTGTATGTAGCACCAAAATTCCTTTTCCTTTAAGGATTCCCTCCTTACTCCCCTCATGCCATATTGGAATCCTTTTTCTTTGTTACCATTCCTGCATCCCTTTAGTGAAGGGGTGAATGTCGCTCTTCATTGTTGGGTTCATTTGGTCACATGAGAGTAACATGGACCTCTCTCTCCATATGCACATCCTCTGTAATACTACCTGACACTGTTAGGCTAAGGAAGCACTAAAGAAGACCTGTGAAATGACTCAAAATAGCTGATCAATGGATTATTAAGCCAACCAAAGTCATTTATGTGGTTAGGAGGACAAAAAAGCCACAGCAGAGGCATCCAGAGTGCAAAAAATAAACCTAATAAATTTTGTTTTTTAAAGAAAATGGGTTGCCACTCACAAATATGTATATTTCCATCACCTGTGACTGCCACATAAGTTTCTTGTGGTTGGTGAAGGGTGAGGCATAGAGATATAATTTGGTGAAAAGAACAGCTAACAAAGTCTGGGTTCCTGTGTATCTGCGACAAAACTGATCTATTAGTTGACTATAAGAGGCAAAAGCTGACTGAAGCTTTCGTACAGCTGGGTTAGCCACAACATTTCTCTCTTGTTCAGAGTCTCTGAAGAGATAGACTGAGCTTTTCTTTCAGTGAACTCATTAGGAATGTTTCTTTTCTGTATATGGCTATTTCAATTAAACATATAGGAAATTAGTACCTCCGAGATCTTTTCTCTCCTACCAGCCATGTCTAAAATTGCTGGGAGAGGGTTCCAAAGTTATCAAGGGAACAAAGATGGAAAGAGAGAGAGGCACAAACACAGTAGTTGCATAAGCTTTTGTGTGAAGGAAACCAAATATCATAATGGCCCAAAATGGATAGGTGGCTTCCTTTCCCAGTGGATGAAGGATAACATTCAAGATATATGTTTTTCACGTAAAATAATCCTTTTGGATGTACTCACATGCAGCATAGAACCAGCTGGTTTCGACATCTCCACCAACAACACTGATATAATATTGCAGGGCTATTAGTCCCTTTGCCAGTGGAGCAAGTGCAGGCTGCCAGCTGCATTTGGCAACTGTCACTGAATTCATCCTATATAAAGAATAACAGACAACTTGACAAGGGGAATTGCTGATGGGATATAATGGCTTTTGCCTTTAGGAGACCTGATCAAAGCAGGTCTACAATTTAGTTTGATGTTGGCTCACAAAGGGGGACACAACCTGTAGTGCTTTACTAACATGCAACTCATGAGCAATTCAAGTGCAATTCTTAGTCTGGGTAATTTTACATGGCCACCAGCAGGATGTGCTGACATGGAGACTGTTAGGTATGCTGACACTCTAGCTGTGAGAATAAGTACGACAATGAGAGCTGTACAGCAAATTTTCCTTTGTCCTGCAATAGAACAATGATGACCTGCCTGGAGATGCTTTCCTTCTCTGCCTGAGCACTAATCAGGGAGATCAGGAGCAACTGGTAACTGGTCTCATCTCTCAAACACATGCAGGTTTTGGAAGAAAAATTGTAGGATCGTGTAAGTGGTGCTCTCAGGCATAGAAATTGTACCATGGAAGTCAGTAGCACTACCTGCATGAATGAGAGCTCACCAATTTAATTCAAAAGTTTCAAAAGTCCTCTTCAAGATCTGTGTTTGGTGGCCACTTATTTCTGTCTGTCCTGAAGATGGCTAGCACTTCCAGTAACCTGCCTTCTCTCTCTTGTTCGCTATAGACAAGGTCAGACTGACTAGTTTAAACAGCATGACTGTTTGCACAAGTGAGACCAACCTGCAGCAAAATGGGGGTGTTCACATGAATTGCTCCTTGGCAGAATTCAGGAGTTGTTCCACAGAAAAGCTGTTATAAGGGCTAATCAACAGAAATATGCAGCACTGATGGACCCAAAAGAGGATGCTTGGCCTAATAGGAACACAAAACCAGAATAAATAAATAAATAAATAAATAAATAAAAGAAGAAAAAAAAAATTCCTGGGTCACCAAGATCCTTCCCTGAGATCTCAGGCAGTGCATTGTATAGTCTCTTGCAAAAATGTATTGAGCCTTACCTACTCCCAACAGCAGGCTGTTCCTGAAATTGAGTGTTTCATGATAATGTGTGTAAGTGCAGAACAAAAAGATACTAAAAATGTTTATTTAAGAGTCTGTATTGAATGATGATGGTGAAGAAGTCAAGTAAAATTTGTTACTGTGATTTTTTAACAGTAGTTCAGGTGGTTTCCAATTTAGGACAGAAGTGATTAAATGGAAATCATCCATAAATTTAAAAGAATTACTCTCACTGCAATATAAAAATTTAGCACCAGATTGCTGTAATCCCTCAAAGATCAGAGGTAGAGATAAGACCACAAAAAACAATTTGTGAATTTGTAATCATATATCCTGAAACCGGATATCATTACATTTAAAAAAAAAAAAAATACATTGCTCACTAACATGGGCAAATTAGTCAGAGAGCATTAATTCTAGTATTGTATGTGTTAATGCAGTTTAATCTATATAGCCATACTTCTTGTTACAGAGCACATAGTATTTTTTTCCTTTTTTTGGAAACCAATTTGGTAATACTGGATTCAGTGTTGTATACCTGTTAAACCACAAACAAGGTGAATCAAATCCCCACGTGGGTACAGTGAGGTCTGATAAAATTTCTTACACCAAGAAAAAGGAAGTGGAACTAACTTAATTGTCTTCTAAAGCTTGAAAATACCAGATAACATTTTCCAAGGCAACAAAGAGAGTGCAGGATTTAATACCTTACCAATATTTACATCAGAAATCCTAAAATTTTTAAAGATGGCATCCATTATAAATGAGATGATTTGTCTTGAATTTCAGAATAAATGCAAAAAATAATGCTAAAACAATGAATAATTCAAAAAATGTTCATGCAGCCCTTCCTCTGAGCCTCATGTCCTGCACTGAACATGAGAACCATTGTTTCCATCTATCATTCTTAGAAATTGAGAATTTATAGTTCATCTGCAAAATGAATTGGAATTTCAGTCCAGATTCCAAGGTCAAAATATCTACAAAAAATAGACAAAAAATAAAAAATAAACAGTGTCAAAAAAAAAAAATAACGAAGTTATTAGCAGACTTATCTATAGCCTGATAAATTATGTTGGCTAAATATTCTAAGATATCATATGTTACTTTTTTCCATCTATTCATCTGTTCTGTATATAAATAAAGCATGTAATGTCTTTAACTAGATCTTTGTAGTCTATTGTTTTCCCAAGGCTCTAAAAAAAATCAATCAAAAAAAGATAAGTATGAAAATAATATTACCTTTGCTTATGTGTTCCCCTAACAAAATTATAAAACACTGTAAAAATTCACAAAGCAACAATTTGTTCTGAGTTCTTTGAAATTGATGGGATCCTTGGTCACTGTTTTCAGTGAGAGCAAGCCAGGGCATTTTCTTAGTATAGTGCAGTACTATTCAAAACAGACAGAAATGATGTGGCTACATTAATAAAATGCAGAAACACAGATGATACAGGATTCACCTCATCTTAGATCCATCAAGTTAGGCACCTAAAATTCAGACAAATACTACAAACTATTCTTCCAGGTTCCATCTATCATGAATGGAAATATCAGATTTTCCAGAGACAGTGCATGCCACCTATTTCAGAAAACATGGGCTATTCCTGCCTCCAGGTGCCTTCCTCAGATCTCAGGTCTTAACACAGACCTACATATGGGTAAGGAGAGAATTTCCTCCTCAGAAACTATGATTTACAGCCCCTTGGGAAAAATACTGATAGACATAAGACTGGTACATGTGATAGGTATGCCCTGCAGACCAGCAGGTAGAGGCCAGGTGGGGTAACCAAGGCCATCCCAGCTGGCACTGGGTGATTGGTTCTGGGCAGCTGAACCAAATTCTAGAGCTTCGTTAGTTAAAATAGGTACTTAGGCATTTACCTCCAATGCAGGCACCAATGTGTGAAGTCACATCTTCATCTACACACTGAATCTCATCCAAAGGGCCCCAGGTCCACGAGCCTGGGATATATGAGATAGATATATATATATCATATAACCTGAGGCACATCAAATTGTCCTGACACATCTCTGGAACTGAAAAGGTTATAAACAGCAGTGACTACACTAGCATAACTCTCCTCTTTGAGATACTTGTATTGCCAGCACTTTGCAAAATGTAATTACATCATATCCATCTGCTTTTGCACAGGGTAAGGGGACCACTAACTGTGCTATGAAGGGCAGTCGTACATCTTTAATCGTTCTGTGATGTCGGCACTAAGTGACCTGTCTTCTAATCAAGGGTGCAATGATATTGCATTTCACACATAAAACCTGAGTGTACAAATTCATTCAACTGGCTTTAATTTGAAATATGAGCATTAGCAGCTGTACAATTTGTGACAGACTGATCATTTTTATGATGTGTCTGTTGGTACAGCCAATATTTTCTCTCTTCATCACCTGCACGTAAACCTTCCTTGCCTTTGGATGCTGTGCATGTACAATGCGTAATAAAGAAACTGAATTACCTCTCACCCCTGGAGAAGGTGATCCCCCTGAATCAGCACGGTGGCTATCGGTAGGCAGTACTTATCATTTGCATTGTGTCTGCCTGCACCCTGCTTGACCTACGTATGAATACTGCAGTTCGCCTAATCCCTATTGCTTGCCCAAACAACTCAGATATAAAAAAAGTATGATAATTGCTGCTGCTACCTGTCACAGGCATATCATCATACTATAGCATTCATGAGAGCATGTGCAAAATGCTGCTTAACTGGCAAGAAAATTAAAGAGATAATAAATTCAGACCCATTATTTTTCCTTAACTGAACATGTAGGAAATAAAGGAAAGGTTTTCTTTTGGTGATAAATTAGCTCCCACCCTACTTTTGTTTGTTATTACAGTCATGGTTCAAAGCCCTCTACAAAAACAAGGTCCCACTTTATTATAGGACAGTCAGGTTCAGCGCACAGCTTGCAATAAAGAAATTAGCAAACCAGAAGCTGCAATTCTGTAGAAACACTCAAAAACGAAGAGGATTTAAAGTGACAAGATCCAATTAAATTTAATTACCCAAGCTGTATTTTCATTTTAACTGACACTTTTTATTAAGGAGCCACATGCACTAAAGCTAGAAACCTGGGCCAAATTGCATCCCAGTAATATAGTTATCTTATGCAAAATTCTGAGTATCTAATTTTCTAAAATGAAATTAGAGACATGGGGTTTGTAAAAGGTTCTCTTTGTCTGATACTATAAGATGTTGTTTGCAATGTACCTACACTACTGTATATATGTGTTACAGTAACACCTGATGTACCTAATAAAACTTATTATTGGGGAAGCGTCTTAACACACCTTTATTATTTTTTAATATGGATGTATTTGGTATAGTTCAGGGAGACTTAACAACTGCAAATATAAAATGCTTGAAAACTAAAACATGATGTTTTAACTACTTTGACCTCTGAAGGTTATCTATGCATCTTTTAATTTTACTCTTAAATATCCGCATAAAGCTGGGCCAAATAATTATGTTCTCTTCCCCTTATTTGTCCCCACAGCAGCGGAGAGGCTGCAGAGACCAACCCACTATGAGATTTACTTGGGAGTTCTTTCCATGCCTCTGCTTTTAAGCAATATATAGCTAAAATTTTGAAGAAAAACTTTTGAAAAGCAGCAGATGAAAGGTCAAAGTACATGTACGGAAACAGGAGAAGGGAGAGGGATATTTAATCAAGATCGAGACAGTAGGAGCAGAGTTAGCACCAATGAACCCCTAAGAAATTTGTGAGGCTGTATGGTGGTCTTCCCCTCCCGAGGGCTCAGTAGGACATGCCAATGGCTTCGGTGGCCAGCAGTGAGGCTATCACCAATGCTGGCACCTTGACACCCATACTGGCCACCTTCCCCTACGGCAGCATACCCCAGGAGCAGGAGTAAAGTGGGCACACACCATGTTCCCCCATGGTGTGATCATTGCCACCCATGGGGATAGCAACAGCCCTGCTCAGCCCCCCAGCAGACCAGCTCTGCTGTGCCCCCAGAGCCAGCATGTGCAGCCTGTTGGGCTGGTGGCTGTATGGGTGCGAGTCATGAGCTCCTTACCTTCTGACAACAACGAGGGGCTCAAGGGCAGTCCCAGGGTGAAGGGTCACTGCCAGAACTACCTTGTTTTTAACCCTGATGGGGAAGAAGGATGGTGAAGTGCCAGAAATTTCTTTCCCATGTGGTCTGTCTTTCTTACAGTTATGCACAACAATTTTACCAAGACCATTACCACAAACTCCATTCGTGAAAGTGAAGTTGGTCTCCTGATCTGTTAAGTACTTCTCAGATTTCTAAGCAAAAGAGGGCTGTGGCTGCAGAGGCTTTGTTTTTGTATGGGAGAAGGGAGAGGAAGAGGCTAGAATATAGGCTCAGTCTCCTTTATTTGTAAAGTGTGAAATTAAAGATGAAATTACCTTGTGGGAGAGAATTTGGAGCCAAAAAAAAAAAATAGTATCTCTAAAGTATTCTGACCACAGTCAGATTGTTCCCCATGCAAAGTTTCAGTATTCATCATTCTCCTTTGTAAATTTGCAGCTTAATTTCCTGTGAAAACAGCAATGGATACGGGTATTAACTCCTACCAGGAAAAAAAAATAGTCAGGGAAAACAGCAATCCCTCAGCACTCTATCTTACCTATCTTAGCACCAGAATTACAGCTACCAGAAGTACTAGCTTATTTAGTTAGTAACTTTTTATTTAATAACACATGTGAAAAACAAAAATGTAGTCATACATACCTTCATACCTTCCCCCCAGACTGAATAGCTTCTTTTTGATAGTGCCTTGCAGGGGTAAGAGGGCAAATGCTTCATACCACCATCACCAGGAGAGCCTCCCTGATTAAATATGTACCTTAGTCCACAATGGCCAGAGAACCTTGTGATGAACTACTTCATTTTGAGAGATTCACGGTCTGGTACAGGTAATTTTCTTCAGTGATAGAACCCCCCCCCCCCCCCGCCCCGCCCAAAAAAAAAAAAAGGAGGGCCATCGTGCAAGCAACTCCCAATTTTTTTTAAAAAATACTCTGTCAGTATTCCCATACAGGAATTTTAAAATTTCAGACCAAAGTTTGGTTTTCCTTTGAGAAAAAAAAAAAAAAATATATATATATATATATACAGGTGTTGATATATTCCAAACCTAGGGATATTCACAGCTAATGAATGCCCCATAACAGAATTAGTGTGATAGCACAGTAAGAAGGTATTCATCAAAGAGCCAGTGGGCTCACACAACTAAGTTAGGCCAGTTCCTGTAGCTAATAGCACCCAAGGGAATCATCTGGTTAGCACCCTTTCTGGCTATCTCTGACCTCCTATTCCAAACAACTGTCATATAATCCCAAGGGCAGCCTATAGTAAGAGTCCAGAGAAAGTCTCAGACTTGCCTGCAGATCCATAGCATGACTCCTTGCTGAATCTGTCAGCAGTCCCCTAAACCATTACAGACAGACATCAAAGGTACTTTGTCAAACACATTCTTTTCATTTCTCCTTTCACATCAAAATTAATGAGGGAAGAAACAGTTTTAAGCAGAATGCAAACAGATCACTATGAAACAAACTTTTTTTAAAGGGCACACTGAAGGAAGAAGAGAACATACCAAAATGGAAAGAGCTACTTTATCCCAAGAACCAGGACTTCCTATCAGGGCTAACCCCAGTTCATACATGGTCATGAGCTGAATGTGGATGCAGTCACTTGTGCCCCATAGCCCACCTCTGCATGACCTCCAGCTTCTCTGAGACACAACTCCACTGTGTGCCACAGGACAGCTAGGCAACAGAGCAGAGGTCTTCACCTTCCCAATGTAATTGTGCTTCCATCCAGCTCTCCAGTCCTGGGAATCTTGACTGAAATATGGTATGGTGCTGATTTGCCTCCAATTTTTTGCCTCCCTCTCTAAGCAATGCAGAAATTCATACACAGTGTACACAAATTTAGTTGGTAATTATAAAAACGCTACAAACATGAGTAACTTTGGCATATTTTTACTTCTAAAGATACTACTCATCTTATAATCAGCCTTCAGTATCACTTGCTGTGAATAGCATCGCCTAAATCAAATCCTTTGAAACACATTCCAGCTCACAGGAAGGACAAAGGGAAAAATTGCAATGGCATAAATGGGAGTTTGTTCAGATGTCTGGGGTGTCAGATCCATGCTCAGAAAACAATAAAGAGAAGTAGAATTTGATGAACAAAACCAAAAAAAAAAAAAAAGTAATTTCAGCTTTTATACCAGACTCTCATAAAAAGCAGCAATAATGAATAATGAAAAAAAAAAAAGTCTTCTCTTACATAAGGCAGTATTTTTTCTAACCTTTTCTAGTTTTTCTGTAATCTATGTCAACTAATATTCATTAAATGTGAACATTATAGGGCATACAGAATAACCAAACTGCTTCTTACACTTCCAGTTGATGGATATTTAGTGATGTGATAAATCAGGTTAATGAAGATATCAAACATCAAGCAGACTGTCAGAAAAAAAAAGGACAAGCTATTATACAAGTCATATACATATTAATTTTGTAACTCCCAATTATCTGCTCAAAGACAACTTCTTCCTTTATTACCACACAAAATCACACATTTAAGAACAATATTTCAAGAAAGAAAAAAATCCAAATTCAGGCCATAACCACATACTTGTTTAACAGAATGAATGATTGAAGGGAAAGAGCCCACCCAACACCCAGTTGCACACATACAGTGAATGGTCCTGAAGCTCCTTTCTGGTAAACAAACAAATCATGTTATTCTATTGGGTGCTGACTTATACATAAGTTCTGAGCAAACTCAGTTGGCTCTCCATGACTGTGGAGGGTGTCTCATTTCTGACATCAGAGCGACATAACAGATTTGAAGTCATTTCCATACTATTTTGTAGAAACAACTGTAGAAATCTATAGAAAGTCTTCGTTTAGATTGGAAATGGGGGGAATGGCTTCCCTTGGCTGAACAGAAGTATATCATCTGGCTGTTTGGTGAGTCCTGCTCACAGGCTGTAAGTTAAATCAGTCTTCACATTTTAAGTGACGGAAAGATTTAGGTCAAGGAGGGTTTTTCACTATAACCCAAGTCATTATGGTACCTCAGGATTTGATGAGGCTCTTGATCTCTCCTCTCTTCCTGAGTGAGACACAGCATTTTATGAGTCTTGGTCTTTTCCTACAGGGCTGGGTTTGCACTGGCACGCTGAGAGTGGCCACAAAACCAAAGTCTCGGACTGGGTCTTATATTTCAAACACAGAAGCTGGCAGTTTAGTTTTACAGTTGTTTGTGTTCTACATCTTCTACGGATACAAAGGAACTTTAGTCCCTGTTGTGGTCACCTTGAAGTCTACAAATTTTATTACATACATGGATGCTTACATACATAAAAAATCAATCAGAATGGAAAATGCACACATAATTAAAGTTGTGACTAACGAATGCTGGAATTAGTTCTAAATAAATGTGTACACTTTTCAGTAAGCAAATCAGGATTGGGAGAAAATTCAGAGATCCCATTTGTTTGCCTGGTTAAGCTGTATTGTTATGCTGTGTCTTCCTTTGGCACCCCCACCCCCCCTTTCGTACTAATCTTCCCTACATCTGCTGCCAGCTAGGCCAAGCTCAAATAGCAGTGTCAATTCGAGGGTCAGAAAGGTCAGCAGTGACACCCGGTTTAAGTGTTATTCACTCTGATGCTGTGACAAGACAGATACAGCGTGGCCTGACTAAAGTGATGTATGTTAAATTTGTTGCAAATTACTGGCATGATGGATCTATTGATGACCCATTGCAGCTGTCAGGATGTCTCTATCAGTCTCTCAGTTACGCTTTGTCCTGCTGTTCTACCCCATCCCCCTCTGCCTGCTCCCATCGAGCACACAGTTACTTTA